>NW_005842860.1:192822-203907 GCF_000455745.1 Alligator sinensis | reverse complement strand
GGCAGTGCTGGGAACGGTGGCTATGCCTTGCTGCCACTTGCCCCCTTCCACCCAGAGTGAGCTATGCCTGTATCAGACAATCCCCACTCTCCCGCACCAGCTGGCCAAACAGCAGCAGGGCAGAGCCTCCACTCCCAGCATTGCCATGCCCGCATCAGCTCTGGGAAGGGGGAACTCTGCGCTACTGCCACTTGCCAGCTGGCATGGGGGTATATGGAGGGTGGCTGGGGGGGTGGGTGCTGCTACCACTTGCCAGCCAGTGCGGCAGGCTGGGCACTGCTGCCGCTTGCCAGCTGGCCTGGCGGGGTGTGGGATGCGGGTGTGGCAGTGCTGGGAGTGGGGACTATGCCCTGCTGCCATTTGCCCCCTTCTACCTGGAGTGAGCTGTGCCCACATCCCACCCTGGCTAGGCAAGCAGCAGCAAGGCATAGCCCCTGCTTTGAGTGCTGCTGTGCCTGCATCTTGTGTCCCACACCTCAGCTGGGCAGCTTGTCTCAGCCCCGGCCCCAGGGAAGGGGCAAGTGGCACAGCAGCAGATAAGGAAGGACATAGAAAGCAAAGAAGCAAATCAGGCAGGAAGCACAGGTCAGAGAACAGACAGAAAAGCAACACATCAGGCAGGGGAAGGGGATTGAAGTGGCACATGGGGAGGATGTGGAGCTAATTTGTGGCATGCCTGCCAAAAAGATTGACTCCCCACTGATATAAAGCACTGCTATACTATAATAGGACACAATTGAGACTGTCTCTGTGATGGATAAAAATAGTCAAAACACACTTTTTTGTTCCCTCCATGAGCCTTTTGTTTAACAAATTTCAGTTTGATGGTTTATGGGAAATCTTGAAAGCAAATCTCAATCAGGTCCAAGGAAGTGATTTCTCTTCTTTCCCCCCCCCCAATGCGGCGCTGGTCAGGCCGCAGTTGGAGTACTGTGTCCAGTTCAGGAGGGATGTGGACAGCATCTAGAGGGTCCAGAGGAGGGCCACCCATATGATCACGGGGCAGCAGGGCAGGCCCTACGAGGAGAGACTAAGGGATCTGAACCTGTTCAGTCTCCACAAGAGAAGGCTGAGGGGGGGGGTGGGATCTAGTGCCCGTTTACAAACTGGTCAGGGGGGACCAGCAGGCATTGTGGGGAGTCCCTGTTCCCCTGAGCACTCCCAGGAGTGACTAGAAATAACAGTCACAAGCTGGCAGAGGGTAGATTCAGACTAGATATCGGGAGGCGCTACTTCACAGTCAGGGTGGCTAGGATCTGGAACCAATTTCCAAGAGAAGTGGGCTGGCTTCTACCCTTGGGGTCTTTAAGAGGAGGTTAGACTAACACCTTGCTGGGGTTGTTTGACCCCAGTACTTTTTCCTGCCATGGCAGGGAGTCGGACTTGATGATCTGCTCAGGTCCCTTCTGACCCTACCAACTATGAAATGAAGTGAAAAGAGTTTATTTTTGTATTTGAAATAGAAATTTTAATTAAAAAAATTGAAAGTTGACATGATAAAAGAGTTTCATTTAATTTAAAACTTTACATTTTAATCTTTGTTATTCTTTGACAGCAAAGTATTAATGTTTCTCTCTACAAAAATCATTTTTGATAAAAACTTCATTTTGCTGGCAGAATTTTTATAGAAAAGGAGAAAATTATTCTTAAGTGAGCTCAGCTCTGACCTAAATTTAAGGATAAAGCATCAGTTTGCGGAAGCCTTGAGAATCAGTGTGCGTTTTCCCTGGGAAAGAAATCATGCTCTCAGATTAAGTGCAGATGCTTGGGGGGATTAAGGAGAAGTTAGATCATATTTAAAATGGCCACCCAATCTAAAATGATTGGGGATGGGGTGGGGTTAGTGGGGGGAGGGTTAGGGCACAGTTGGGTAAGTAGGCTTGTGGGGAGTCAGGGGTATGTGGAGGGATTGGGGGGCAAATGGGATATGCAGGGGCAGGTGGGATCTGCAAGAGTAATTGTGGGGATGGGGGAGGCAGGTGGTGTCTAGGGAGGATTTGGGGGGGCAGGTGGGATCTGCAGGGTGGGTGAAGGGTAGGTGAGCTCTGCAGGAGTGATAGGATCAGGGTTGCAGGTGGCATCTGCGGGCAGATTCGGGGACTGTGGGAACGATGGTGAGTAGGTGGGATCCACAGGAGGATCGGGAGGATTGGGGGTGCAGGAGGCATCCAATGCAGCGAATTGGGGGGCCAGCGGGATCTGTGGGGGGACAGGTGGGATATGCAGGAGCAACTGTGGGCATCAGGCATGCAGGTGACATCCATAGGGGGGACTGGGGAGAAGGCAGCATCTGCAGGAGGGATCAGGAGTATGGGTTGCTGGTGGTATCCAGAGAAGCATTTGTGGGGGGTTGGGGAGGCAGGTGGGATCTGTAGGATTGATGGGGTGGGGGCAAGCAGGATCTATGGGAGCAATCATGGGGTGCAGGTGGCATCTGCAGGAGCCATCAGGGAGATGAATGCGGGAGGGTGGAGACGATCTGAGGGAGTGATTGGGGCAACATGTGTGCTCTGTAGGAGTGATCCGGGGGAGGCAGGATCTGTGGGAATGATTGGAAGGCAGGCAGGGTCCACAGGAGGTTGTTGGGTTCTGGGAGGATTTAGTGTGATCAGAGGGACTCATAAGGTTTGTGCCCAGGCTTAGGGGGAGCAAGGGGCTATATTTAGCTCTCTCCCAGTAAACCTGTACCCCCATCACTCCCACCCCTCCCCCGACCAGGATCTACTTCACCAGCTCCTGGCATCTGTAGACGCTAATAAAACAGCCACCCAGAGAGGCTTTTGGGATGGGGCGGGCTGGCTGGCTAGTGGGTGGGGGAGGGGAGGCAAGGGGCTGGGAGAACTAAAAAGAGCCCAGTTCCAGGGGGGCAGGTAGGAAAACTGCAGCCCTGGAACTGGGGCCACTAACTAGGTTTTCCGAGCCATGAGTGGGGCTGTGCAGGTAACTGTACTGAAGTTCAATGCACCAGTCTAACTTAGATCGATTAAACATGACTGTACATCAATCCAGGTCTATCTTAGACTGCATTCCACCATATAAAAATCAGTCTGTGTATGTGGAACTCCTGTACTGTTATAGTTTTAGATTAATTTTCAATCGCTGAAACTAGACCGCACCTCAGCAAACTAAGTTAGATCAGGTCACCATTTTTAATGCAATCTAACCTCCCCCTAAGCCCTGCGAACATCTGCACAAGGCCTCAGTTTGAGTTCATTAGCACAAAGGAAAATCCTATAGATGAGGTAGCCTGTAATTTTCACTTGGGATAGAGGGATGAGTTAGATTACAAGGGAGCCAGAGATTTACTTTAACTTTTTAGCTTGTATAAAAAATACAGGTGACTTCGTCTTGACTAGGATTTTACTGAAAGCAC
This sequence comes from Alligator sinensis, assembly GCF_000455745.1. NCBI lineage: Eukaryota > Metazoa > Chordata > Crocodylia > Alligatoridae > Alligator > Alligator sinensis. Next base: position 200,534 of record NW_005842860.1, on the reverse strand, counting down.
CTTCTTTCTTTTGGAATAATGCACTGAAGGAAAGAGTTTGGAACTAGAAATGAGGGGAAAGAGATCTTATAGGAAGTATTGCAGAGGATTAAAAACTCTTAATCATGCACAGAGAGCTTGCAGATGAAGTGTGTGATGCAGCATAGGTGGGCCTGTGTTTTGGGGTTATTATTTACTTATTGATTTCCCCAGTTGGAATTTATTTCCCTAGTTGTAAATAAGGCTCTTGATGGTACTGTAAGAAGCTTATTTACACCTAGGCAATGAAATTTTGCATCAAAACTCAAGTTATTTTGTGTTATTTGCCATCTTTTCTGGGTAATGACCCTGGGACTTAAATCCTTTAGAACTGCAATGTAGTGATGCATTGTCCATTGGGCAAAATGAAGAACCATAGCCTCCTTGTGTGATGTATTTGAACGTGATATAGTCGATGATGATAATTTCTTTCTCATTAAGAATACATTTAATCATGTACACCTGATGTAAAATCCCATCTGGCTGAGTAAACCCCTGAACTGGATATTTTATAAATTTTCCTGGATTTAGTCAACAATCTCACAAGCTTTTGGAGAGCCCTGGACAGATAACTAATTTTTGTTTCTCAAGGCAACAGGACACGAATACATCATGTCTCTTAACTTTCTACACTGTACAGGGAAATGGTTGTCTTTGGAGATGAAACTAAAATGAAGTTCTAAAAGTTAATCTGGAGTAGAGAAGACAGAGGGAATTTGATAGCAGCCTTCAACTATCTGAAGTGGGGTTCCAAAGAGGATGGAGCTGGACTGTTCTCTGGTGGCAGATGACAGAACAAGGAGAAATGATCTCAAGTTGCAGCAAGAGAAATATAGGTTAGAGATAAGGAAAAACTTTTACATGAGGAGGGTAGTCATCTAGACCCCTTTGCTCAAGAGGTCTGCTGCCTTCCAGGAGCCAGGATCTGAGATGTAATGGCAAGGATCCCAATACTGGTCCTCCCACAGACTACTACCCCATGCTCCTCATCCACATAGGGACCAATGACAGCAAGAAATGACCCTGAGAGAATCATGAGGGATTACAAGGCCATGGGAGAGAAGTTCAAGGAACTAGGAGCACCAGTGGTCTTTTTCTCAATCCTCCCAGTTAGAAGCTGAGGTCATTGGAGAGAGAAATGCATCAAAGAAGTCGACCAAAGGCTTTGGAGTTGGTGTTACTGTGCTGGCTTTGGGTTCTTTGACCTTGGTATGCAGTTCAATGACACTGGATGCATGCAAGAGATGGTATCCACCTCATGGGCAGAGGGAAGAAACTTCTCCATTAGAACCACAGACTTGCTGAGGAGGGCTTTAAACTAGATAAGCTTGGAGGAGAGGGGGAAGATTGGGCTCAGCAGCTGAAACTCACCACTGAGCATAAATCTGCTGATCAAGAAAATTCACATCAGAGACGCTCAGAGTACTACCAATGCCCAGAGACGCATGCAGAGAGACAGAAAACCTGAGACAACTAGGGGAGAGCTGAGCTGTCTTTATAGGAATGTCAGAAGCATGGGCAACAAACAGGACAAACTGACATTCCTTCTGGCAAATGAGGATTTTGACTTCATTGGATTGACAGAGACTTGGTGGGATGATGCATGTGACTGGGCAATGGATATTGAGGGCTACAGCCTCTGTTGGAAGGACAGGGACAGAAAGAAGGGTGGAGAGGTGGCCCTCTACATGAAGGAGTGGTACCCCTCCCTGCAGGTTACACTTGATGGCAGTGAGAAATCCCTTGAGACCCTCTGGGTCAAGATACAAGGGAGCTGGGGAGAAGGGGACCTGATTGTGGGAGTCTATTATAGGCCTCCCCACCAAGGAGAGGAGAGTGACCAGGCATTCTACAGCAAACTGGCTGAAGCAGCCAGTACTAAAGACTTGATTGTCATGGGTGACTTGAACTACCCTGACACCTGTTGGGAAGATCATTCAGCCACCTCCAGCAGATCAACCATACATGACCTGTTCTTGACACAGGCTGTGGATGGGATGACTAGGAGTAAAGTCATTCTGGACTTGGTGCTGGCTAAAGAGGAAGACATGGTAAGTGACCTGAAGACTGAAGGTGCTCTGGGTGATAGCAATCACAATCTGATCAGATTCACCAACTACCAAAAGGCTGGGAACTCTACCACCAGAACAAAAGTCCTAGACTTCAGATGGGCAAACTTTGGTAAACTCAGGAGTCTAGTTGGAAAGGCCCTTTGCAACCAGTGACTGGATGACTTGGGGGCTCATGAAGGATGGCACTTCCTCAAGGAGGCTATTCTTACTGCTGAAAAAGAGGCCATCCCCATGCGATCAAAAAAAGGGAGAGGGACCAAGCGACCTGTCTGGCTTAGCGGAGACATTAGGAAACTTCTCAAAAAGAAAAAGGAAGTGTACATGCAATGGAAAAATAGATCGGGATCCAGAGAAGAGTGCGCTTATATGGCCAGGGTCTGCAGACATGGATGCTTTGGCTTTCCTTGTCCCATGGAAACCAAGCTGGTGACCGATATTACAGATAACAAAAATTCCTTCTATAGGTACATGGGGAGCAAGAAAAAAATCAAACTCCACTGTGGCACCCTTACTGAACATGGAGGGGGAGCCCACAGCTGACTCCCATGAAAAGGCAGAGCTCCTTAATAATTACTTCACATCAGTTCCTGAAACCAGGCGAGAACTAGTCACCAGACCAGGGGCACAGGGAATATGGCAATGACAGTGGTCCTCATAAAATAAGTCCAGAACAGGTGAAGACACTTTTAGACCATTTGGATGTTTTCAAGTCAGCTGGTCCAGATGACCTTCATCCAAGAGTGCTGAAAGAGCTGGCCGAGCTCATAGCGGTGCCTCTGGTGGGGCTGTTCAAGAAGGCGTGGAACTCTGGAGTTGGGCCTAGTGACTGGAAAAAGGTGAACATGGTTCCCATCTTTTAAGAAAGGAAAGAGGGATGACTCTGCCAACTATAGACCGGTCAGTCTGGCTTCAGTCCTGGGGAAGATCTTTGAAAAAATTGTCAAGGAGGCCATCAACCACAAGCTCGCATCTGGTGGGGTACTGAGAAGCAACCAGCATAGCTTTGTAGAGGGGAGGTCATGCCTAACAAACCTAGTGTCCTTTTTATGACCAGGTAACAAACCACCTGGACATGGGACAGAAGGTAGACATCATCTACCTAAATTTCAGCAAGGCTTTTGATATGGTTTTCAATGAAATCTCAGTTAAGTTGGAGAGTACTGGCCTATACCAGGCTACAGGGAGGTGGGTTGGGAACTGGCTCAGTGGCTGATCCCAACAAATCGTAATTGATGGGGTGGCCTCATCCTAGAAAGCAGTCTCCAGTGGTGTACCCAGGGGTCAGTGCTCGGGCCCATGCTCTTTAATATCTTTATTAATGACCTGGATGAGGGAGTGAAAAGTATAATGATTAAGTTTGGAGATGATACCAAGCTGTGGGGACAAGCAGGAAATCAGAGGACAGGTCAAAGATTCAGGAAGACCTTGACAGGCTGGTTCTATGGGCTGAACAAAACTATATCAGATTCAACAGGGACAAATGCCAGGTCCTTCATCTGGATAGGAAGAACGCTCACCATATCTATACAATGGGTGGTGGTCCAGTGTGGTCATCCTCACCAGAGGATGAATATGAGCCACCAGTGTGGTGAAGTCGCCAACAGAGCAAATAGAAGTCTGGCATGCGTCAGCAGACGTGTTGCCAACAGATCCAGAGAGGTGCTCCTTCCCCTCTATTCATCGTTGGTGAGACCACAGCTGGAGTACTGTGTCCAGTTCTGGGCACCGCACTTCAAGAAGGATGGGGACAAGCTCAAAAGGGTGCAGAGAAAAGCCACCTGCATGATCAAGGGCCTGGGGGACAGGCCCTATGAGGAGAGACTTTGGGATCTGGGTTTGTTCAGCCTGAGCAAAAGAAGGCTGAGAGGTGACTTGATAGCTGCCTACAAATGTATCAAGGGAGAACACCAGGATCTAGGAGGACAGCTTTTCAGAAAAGTTTCTCCCCCCCGGGGGGAAGATATGGATCAATGGACACAAGCTAGTTGAGGAAAAGTTTTGGCTGGACATAAGGATAAACTTATTTTCCATACGGGCAACTAGAATCTGGAACACACTTTTGGCAGAGGTGGTGCAGTTGCCATCTCTGGTGGCCTTTAAGAGGAGGCTGGACAAATACTTGTCGAGCTTGTTTTAATCCAGTTACCTCCTGCCCATGGCAGGGGACCAGACTTGATGATCTTACAGGTCCCTTCCAGCCCTTCTTTGTAGGATTCTATGAAAGCACTGAAACAGGATACTCAGAGGGGTTGTGGACTCTCCATCCTTGGGGGTTTTTAAGACCCAGCTAGATAGCCTTGGCTGGGATGATCTAGTTGGGGATGGTCCTGCTTTGATCAGGGTGTTGGGCTAGATGGCCTGAGGTCCCTTCCAACCCTAATTTTCTATGACTCTGAATCTAAGTGGTTTTTTAAAAAAAAATAAAAAAATGCCATTTTTGAATCAGAGAGAAACTCTGCCTTCAATTTTTTATTAGCATTTATTTACATGTAGCAGTGATGAGAGGCAAACCAGATTAGGCCCTGTACAAGCAAATGACTGCAACAAAAACAGCAGTACGTTTTAGGCCTGTTTGCCTCACCTGATGCTGCTATGGCTATACAGCTATTGGAACCCAAGCTGGTTTACATAAGTGGGAGTGTTGTCTTTGACTGTAGTAAAGACATGCCTTAGCCCAAGGGTGGCTAATTTGTGGCGCACACACAGCCTTTATGTAGCACATGACAGATCAGGGAAGCAATAGGAGGTGCAGTAGCAATAGGGCAGGAAACAAAGTAGAGCAGCAAACTGGGCAGAGCAAGGACATTGGAGTGGTGTTTGTGGAGTGTGCAAAACTCATTTGTGATATGCCTGCCAAAAAGATTGGCCCCCACTGCCTTAGCCAATCAGCCACAGTGGTTACAACTCACTATTTTCTTGATTATCCTTAAATAGCAGTTTTGTAGATGCTAATTTAATAGATGACTAAAGGAAAGTCAGATCATTCACACAGTTTCCTGACTGTGATTGAGGAGCATTTCCTGACCCAGGAAGTGCAAGGGCCAACCAGAGGTAATGCTCTCCTGGACTTGGTCTTGGCCAAGGGAGATGATTTGTTGTGTGGCTGGAACATTGAGAGTAACCTGGGCAACAGTGACCATGAAGTGATCAAGTTCACTGTCCGCCGCAAGGTTGACAAATCAACTAGCAGGATTGAAGTAGGGGAGGCGATGCAGGACCAGGAAAGCAAGGCAAATGGGGTACGTGAAGAGTGGTTGTTGCTCAAGGATACAATCCTCAAGGCACAAAAGAAAAACGTTCCTGCAAAGAAGAAAGGCAGCAGAAGGGCTGGAAAGCCCTCCTGGCTTAATAGGGACATTGCAGTCCTCTCAAAAAAGAAAAAAGAGGTGTATGCACAGTAGAGGCTAGGGATGGTCCTCAAGGAGAACTATACAACAGTGGCCAGCACTTGCAGGGATATGATCAGGAAAGCCAAGGCGGTGATGGAGTTTAGGTTAGCTATGGGAGTCAAGGACAATAAGAAGTCCTTCTTTAGGTATGTAGGCAGTAGAAGGAAAACAAATGGAAGTGTGGGACCCTGGCTTGACACTTCAGGACAGCGCATCTCCTTCTATGACCAGGTCTCTTACCACCTGGACCTAGGAGAAATGGTAGGCATTTTGTACCTAGACTTCAAAAAGTCTTTAGATCTAGTATCCCACAATATCCTTGTGGGAAAACCGGAAGATTTTGGGCTCAGCTGCTTGATGGTTCAGTGGGTGGGAAACTGGCTACAGAGAGTTCTTATGAATGGTTGTGTCGTCCTGGTGCAAAGCGGCCAGTGGTGTCCCTCAGGAGTCCGTGCTTGGATCAGTGCTTTTCAACATCTTTATCAATGATTTGGAAAGGGGAGTGAGAAGCTCGCTGGCCAAGTTCGTGGATGACACCAAATAATAGAATCATAGAAGTAGGGTCGGAAGGGACCTTGCAGATCTTCAGGTCTGGCCCAGCCCCTGGGCAGGAGGAAAACTGGGCTCAAATGACCCCAGCCAGGTAGTCATCAAGCCGCTTCTTAAAGACCCCCAGAGTAGGAGCCATCACCACTTCCCTTGGAAGTTGGTTCCAGATCCTAGCCGCCCTGACTGAAGTAGTTCTTACAGGTGTCCGATCTAAACCTACTCTCCAACAACTTGTGACCGTTATTCCTTGTTATCCCGGGGGGCTCTAGGGGAAACAAGGTCTCCCCCAAACCCTTCTGGTCCCCCCTAGTGAGTTTATAGATGGTCACCAGGTCCCCCCTCAGCCTTCTCTTGTGAAGGCTGAACAGGTTCAGGTCCCATAGCCTCTCATTGTAGGGTCTGCCCTGCTGTCCCTGGATCACGTGGGTGGCCCTCCTCTGGACCCTCTCAATGCTGTCGACATACTTCTTGAAGTGGGCTGCCCAGAACTGGACATAGTATTCCAGCTGTGGCCTGACCAGTGTCGCGTAGAAGGGGAGGATCACCTCCTTGGCCCTACTTGAGATGCACCTGTGGATGCACAATAAGGTCCGGTTAGCCCTGCCGACCGTGACCTCACGTTGTCAGCCCATGTTCATCTTTGGAGTCAATAATGACTCCAAGTTCCCTTTCTGCCTCTGCTCTCAAGAAGGGAGATTATGAGATAACAAGTCTGTTATGGGGCAGTGTGGTCATGCCAGAAAATAGGTTGCAGATACAGGCCTGGACAGGCTTGAGAGTTGGGGAGACCAGAACCAGATGAAGTTTAACACTTCCAAGTGTAAGGTGCTCCATCTAGGGGCAAACAACCCTCAGCATACATACAGGCTCGGAGGTGATGGCCTGACCTGCACCATGGCTGAAAGGGACCTAGGGGTAATGATTAACCATTGTATGAATATGAGCCATCAATGTGAGGTGGTGGTCAGCAGGGCAAACAACACACTGGCATACATCAACCGATGCATCTTGTGCAAAACTAAGGGAGTGATACTCCCATTGTACTCAGCAGTGGTGAGACTGCAGTTAGAATACTGCATCTAGTTCTGGGTGCTGCGTGTGTCAATAAGTATGTGGAAAAACTTGAGAGGGTCTAGAAAAGGGCCACCCATATGATCAGGGATTTGCAAGGCAAGCCATACGAGGCAAGGCTGAGAGCCTCTTTAACCTAAAGAAGAGACGGTTGAGAGGGAACTTGATAACAGCTTACCGCTATATCGGAGAAGTGCATCAGGAGCTCGGTGAACAACTGTTCACTAGGGCATCTCCAGGGAAGACCAGGACCAATGGATACAAACTCCTGGAAAGCTGCTTCAGGCTTAACCAGGAAAAACTCCTTCACAGTCAGGGTGTCTAGACTATGGAATAAACTCTCTCCAGAGGTGGTTTCACTGTTTTGAAGCACTGTTCCGTTTTGTTTCGTTGAAACTGTTTTGATGCTATTTCAACGTGTTTCAACATTTCGTCCATAGGCTATAGTGGGGAATTATGAAAATGCCCATAACATTGTCATTTCCTGCCCAATTCAGATGAAATTTGCAGGAATGGTTGTTCCCTCTGAGAGCATGAATCCTGTCAAGTTTCAAGGAGATAGGATTAGGGATTTTTGTCAAACTGTTCAAAGCAAAACTAGTATTACTGGCAG
>NW_005842860.1:186039-192756 GCF_000455745.1 Alligator sinensis | reverse complement strand
GTCACACCCCTCCCGGATCTACATGAGAGATGACAGCAGGCTGCTGCTGCTGGCTGGGGCTAGCACCAGCACTGGGTTGTTCCCTGTGCTTGGCATGGGAAGCGCTGGACAGACTTTGGTGCTGGCACTGGCCCCAGCCGTCAGTGGCAGCATGTGTCATTTGCCTGGTCCACAGCCGGTGAGTGTGGAGCTTTGAAAAAAAAAACACCCCAAAACCAAGCCCTATGTTCACTGGCTTTGGCAGTGGTGATTGGGGCCTCTGGCAACTTGTGGCAGAGCCCCACCCCGCCATGCAGTGCAGGGCAGTGGGGATTGTGCCCCCTCCTGCCTGGTACCCACACAGCAGCTGCACCATCACATGGGTGCAGCATGGCTCAGCAGGGCACTGTGCACTGTCCTGGAGCTGGGGTGGATCCACCTGTTAGCCGGAGCTCTCTGATCATTCCCCTAGCTCTTCCTGGGGGGCGTGCCCCCTGGATCTGTGCGTGAGGTTTCAGCAGGCCGCTGCTGCTGGCTGGGGAAATAGCCCAGGGTCGCTGCCATCCCCAATGGGCAGCGGCAGCCTGTTGTCATCCTGCATCAGTTGGGGGCCCGTGTCCCCCTGGAAGAACTGGAGGAAACAATCAGAGAGCTGGGGGAAAGATTGGGAAAGGTAGGGAATCAGACCATGAATTGGGGGAATGTTCAGAGACATGAACAATTCCCCAGCCCCGGTTCAATTCCCCAGGTCTCTGATCATTCCTGCAGCTCTTCCTGGGGGGTGCTGGGTTTCAGCAGGCTGCCACTGCAGGCTGGAGCCAGCAGCAGCGCCTCAGTCTTCCTGGCGCTTGGTGTGGGCTGTGCCAAGCAGCTCCCATTGTCCCCAGCTTGCAGCAGCAGCCTGCTGAAACCCAGCATGCAGATCAGGGGCCCGCACCCCCTGGGAAGAGCTGGGGAAGCGATCAGAGAGCTGGTGGAATAGAACCAGGAGCTAAATGTCAATATCAGAGAAGTCCTTCCCCCCTCTTCCCCCTTCTTCTCCTTAGTTTCTGTTTAGCTGCATGCATGCCTAGCTTCAAAATTCAAAAACGTTTAGAAACTTTTGAAACGTTTTGTGTGCTTGTTTCAAAGCCTTTTGTTTCATTTCGATTTCTCTGTTTTCAAGCTCAAAATGCATTGAAACAACTTCAAAACTAAACACCCATCAACATTTTGCATGGTCCTAGCATGTAAGTCTGTGGAGAGCAGGGATTGGAGAGCCAGGGCTTGGGGACTGTGTGGGGTGTGGTTAGGGTGTGTGGAGGGGATGTGTGTATGAAGGGGGGTGGGTGGTGGCTGGTGCTGGGGAAAGGTGGCTGGGTGCTGGGGCTGTGGCAGGGTGGGGCGGGGGGCCGAGCGAGGGGGAGGTGCCTGCCCATCTGGTGGGGGGGAAGGGAGTGGTAGGGAGCTGTGCAGCCAGGCTGGTGGCACTGGGGCCAGTGCCTGTTTTCTCAAGGGTGGGTCGGGGCTCCCAGGAGACGCTGCCTAGGGCAGGTGGTGCCACAGGTATCCCCTTCTTCCTCCAGCCCACACTAGGGCCAGACTCACTCCACCACTGCCTACAGGAGTTGGAGTGGCTGCAGCTGCTGCATTCCAGCCCGGGTGGGATAGGTGCACTCCAGCCCGGGTGGGATAGGAGCCCTCACAGCTGGGAGTGAGGGGACCAACAGGGCATGGGGTACAAGGGGCTGCAGATCAGGAGTGAAGGGCAGCAACAGGGTTGGGGGAGGGCTGTGGCTTGGGTGTGAGGGGCACTGGCATGGAGGAACTATGGGTTAGGAGTGTGGGGCACTGGCAGCACCAAGGGGCTGAGGGTTGGGAGTGAAGGGCACCAGCAGGGATGGGGGTATTGTGGATTAGTAGTGAGGGGCACCAGCAGGGCCTAGGGGGACTGGAGACTACTCTCCCACAATTGAAGGAAAATCCCCTGCTGTGGACTTAGATAGCTGCTGGCTGCAGTCAACGTTCACCCTGGGTGTGTTCCCCTTCCCAACTGTGTTTACTCAGTAATGAACTTGCCCTGTCCCTGACCTGACTCTCCCCCATACTCACAACCTTGTAACATCAAAGGAACAGGGCTGTCCTTGCCCTGATGCACTGTGAACTAACAAAATTTGTGTAGAGGGCCCTCTACTTCCATCTACTTTGTTTGCTGGTTTTTGTTAAAGGAGCATTCTCTGCGCTGCTGCTTTAAGCCTCCTCTGGCTTCTACATATGCTAAAGTGAAACCCATAACATTATCTAAAAGCAATAGGGGTTGAACCTGGAGATGAACAAGCTGCAGATCTGATGTGGCTTGTGGCTGTATGAAACCAGAACCCAGAAGTGATCAGTTGAATTTTCTTTAGAATTACTGCTAAATGGAATGGCTTCTTCAAACATACACCAAAAGTGTCTCCCTTTGTTGGACCTTTAAAATGAATAAAGTGAGATGCAAAATGCAGCAACAATGTGCAAAAGAAGTCAGAGATATGTTTCCTATTTGTCAGTATTACAACTGTAGGGTGTGTGCAGCACACATACTGTAAACCAGGCTTTCTATTCCTTTCCAGTGGGCAGTTACATTGTGTAGCTATTGATTTCCCATCAAACTGTCACTTAGGGAAGCTGAGATAATGGCAAATCAACAGTCATTCACCAGCATCAGAGCTGGGCTTTTAAACAAGACCCCATCAGATAGGGACTGGAGGCAATCATTACTGTTGTGCTTCAGTATAAATGATTTGTAATAGCCAGTGATTATGATAATGACTTTTTTCATCTCTGAGTTTGCCCCTTGTGTTCATTCCATCAGCCTGTATTATGCATGAATGTAGTCTTTGTTTGCAGTGAGTATATACAGGTACAGACTGGTCTTGGAGAATTATCTAATGTAGGAGAGTGTTTGGGGGGAGGGAGGGGGGCAGGAAATGTTGAAAACATCTTGGCAAAAGTGAAGCGTATGAACTGAAAGAGACTTGCAGTTGACAGTGTTGTCATTGGGGAAGACGTTCTAGTCTTATCTCTTCATTCAGTATTTCCCTTTTTTATATTTTGGACAAAGAGGGGGAGATCCCCGCTGGTGTGAGTAAGAATGACTGCAGCAAAGTCAGCTGATGCTGGCTGAAGATTTAACCCTTTGTATTTCCTGTCAGTTGTTTTTACTCTATACTGGGAGTGAAAGCCTGGTTTCATTGAAGTCAATGGCAAAACTCCACATGATTTCAGTGAAACAAGATTTCCTCCCAGGCTTTTGCTAGAATAATGACAAAAAATAACATTGGGAGTCTCCAGTTACATCCTTTCAATGATTCCAGGTCACTTCTCTCCTCTCCTTCAGTGTGCAGTTGAGTAATTTTTCTAAGTGATGACACTGAGGGCTCAAGCTGAGATCAGAAAATCAGTCCGTTTTCTATGTACACCTTGTGTTAACAACATTGATACATTATGCAGGCTGACAATTTGTTTTGTTGATGCATGATGAAGAGTGGAGTTCAGAAACCTACTACTATAAGGATATGATAGGCTAATGTTGAATGGAAATGATGGTCTTACTGTTCACAAAAATAAGCAGCTATGACCCAGATACAGGAGATGTGGCCATATTGACTTAGGGTGTCATTTTTTATGTAAGAAGATAAGAATTGCCATTTACTGGTTCAGACCATAGGCCCATCTTGCCCAGTGTCCTTGTCACACAGTAGTAGAGAGTGTATGTTGAAAGGAAGAGTGAAGGGGTGTGACCAGGGTTTTCCTCTCCTACATTTAAGGTCTAGGAAGTTCTAATTCAGATGCTGTATCCCTAACTCCTGTGTTCAATTGCAACTGCTGCTCCTTTCCTTCAATAATTTGTCCAGTCCCCTTTTGAATCGGGCTAAACTGTCAGCTCCTGCAATATCTGGCAGCAATGAGATCCACACTTTAATTACATGCTGTGTAGAAAAAAAACAATTTTTTTTTTGTTAGTTTTAAACTTTTGCTACCTACTAGTTTCATTTTGTGACCCCTAGTTCTTGTATTGTGAAGGATGGTAAATAATAAATCCCTATTTACTTTCTCTTCACCATTTAATATTTTGTAAACCGTCGTGTCCCCGCTCAAGCATCTCTTTTCTAAACAGAAAGCCTCTTTTCCAAACTAGCCTCTTCAGTCTCTCCTCATGTAAATGACCTTCCATACCACTGATCATCCTTGTTGCCCTTCTCTGTACCTTCTCTCATTCTTTTATATCCTTTCTGAGGTCTAGGGACCAGAATTGGACACATTATGCAAGGTGTGGATGCCTTTTTAGCTAAAGTGGCACTTAAAATATGTGCCATGAAAACATTCATAAAGTACACACCTGTTGTAACTATAGTTGTAATCCATGGGGTGAAGATCTTTGAACTGGCAGTACTATTTACCTGTGTAACCCATGCTGGCATGCTGGGCTGGATGGAGGATTTCAGGTCCTCAGGGTGCCAGTAGCCCTGGAAGCCTCTCAGCCAGATCTGCTGACTTGGGTATCCTGTGAAGAGCTGAGGGTATCCCTCACTGCCCAGGAATTCACTAGGAACCCAATGAACACGTTTCTTTATTATATACAGCCAATCTATATATAGAAGAGAAATAAATAAACAAAAGAAAAAAATAATACCAATGGTTATAATAATAAAACCAACAATTTGGATAAAATTTACAACTGTAACATTAGGTGGATAATTCAAACACACTGGGTGTTCCCACTTGTGTCAAACAACTTCAATAATTATATTCACTTGGTTATACCTCTTTAAAACAGTTCCCCCCCCCGGCAACTCAATTGATTTCCTTCTGTTCATAATCCACTTCTCATACAATAAATGGTAACACAGCTATAACTAGGATCCACCACTAGATGGTGGATGTGAGGCTTCTGTTGCTTCGGGGAAAATGGACTCCTTTGATCCTTCCTGGTAACACAGCAAAACAAGTCTCTGAACAGCTGCTACAGGCAATAGGCTCCCTTTTATTTGCTTCTGGAAATATACCTCCTGCAAACACTGGGATTAGGTGTCCTTTCACACACCCATGTGAGTTTGTGTCATCACAGCCCCACTCCCTCTTGGGGCTGCCCCTGTCTCCCAGCACGTCCACCTGCAGGCAGGGGATTTCCCTTGCAGGTGTCTGTTTTCAGCTCGAGCCTTCTCAGCTCAGACAGGGGCTTCCCAGAAACTCCTCCCAGCTCCCAGCAAGCCTACCAGCGTTGCTGATCAACCCTTTCCCCATTCTTTCCCTGGCATCTGTATTTTTTGGCTGCACAGCTCCGAACCTGGTTGGGAATCGGCTTCTTGTGGTATGACACAGGCTCTCCTTCATCCTGATGTCTGTTCCCTGGGCAAATTTCAGCTCCATCTCCCCTTGCTTGGGGACCCCTCTCTCCATGGCTGGAGTTGGCTCCTCCCCTCTTCTTTTCCCTCTCTTAGCTTTTTATTGTCCAATAGCAGCCAATCAGAGTCCTCAGTTTGCAATGGGGGCTCTGGTCTGAATTCAAACATTCCAATGAAAAGCATGCACTGTGCACAGCATACCCTCCTGTCTGGAAAAGCTATTGCACTCTCCAAACTTTTTGGTGCCTTTTTCTTGCAGAGTTCTTAAGCACAGCTCACTCACTCAGCATGCAGCCAGGCTTGCAACTATTTCACCTGTCACTTTTTTCTGAACATCTATGTCTCCATGGAAGTGTGTCTCTTGTTTTTAATTATTATTAGTAGCAGTACTGCATTAATACTTAGAAACTTGATTGTGTTTGTAGTGCTTAGTAAGTGACAGCCCCTTGTAAATGGACAAGATGGACAAAGAATGACAGTCCGCTCTTTCCTGGTCATGTAAGTGGTCTTTTTTTTTAGCTGTCTCAAGGGCACTTTTGGTGCTTATGTGCCAAAGAGAGTTCTATTTCTGGACGCATATAGATAACTACATTGTCTCACAGAATGGCAACAGTAACACATCAGGGAAGTGCTCTCACTCATTTTATCACACATCAGCTGTTATTCACTGCTTTCTCCGATGCTCCTTTTGAAGCTAGCCCCCTTGGACAGCCACAAGAAGGAGGCATGTGGGGCCAGGAAGGAGGGAGCAAGCCAGGGACATGTGGCTCAGTGAGGTGGCTGCTGGTCCCAAAGGGAGGGGGCTCCAGGTACTAGCTTGGACCCTTGTCCCCAGTGGGGCAGAAACGTCCTACCTGCACTGCCTTCCATCCATTTTTTTCCAAAACAGTTGCTCACCTTCAAAAGGAACACCAGAGAAGGTCATAAATAATGCCTAACTTGTGGTATGGTGGCTAGAGTGCTGGGCTGTGAGGTGCTACTGGGTGAGGGGGTCTAGAATTCAGCCACAGGGCTATGGGTCAAAATGGTAGAGATGTACATGCACCCACCCCTTTTCCATCCTGAGGCTAAATCCAGAAATCGTGGGTTTTGGTCAACTCCACTTTTAAGCGTCCATGAGCTCTTGTGCCTTCTCAGTCTGTACAGCTACATAGTTGTTCATAGTTATCCACCTGCACAGGGATCTGGCTGACAGGTGGCTGGTGGCTCTGGCTGCTGTGTGGTGCCAGGTGGGCTGTGAACAAGTGGGACTGCTTCTGCCCAGTAGCATCAAGCATCAGCTGTAGAGCTGGGTGGGGCTCCACTGCAGTGGCTGGGCAGCAGCAGCAGCTGTGGACACAGAGTAGGTTCAGGAGCTTTGATGCAGAAGCTG
>NW_005842860.1:169950-186008 GCF_000455745.1 Alligator sinensis | reverse complement strand
CAGCGTAACCGCTGACCTCCCAGTGTGAGGAAGATCCTGCCTGGAGTCCTCACCCAGAACCTGCTAGCAGAGTCATCTGTGGACCCAGGCAGGATCTTCTGCTGCTCTGGGTGGGTGTCAGCTTCTCTTTCTCCTTCTAGACCCTGCTGGAGCTGTAGTTTATCAGGAGCCCTGATGCTCCCCTACTGACCTAGGCAGGAGCCTCTGCTGTGCCATGCAGGTGTCAGAGTTAGATATGACACTGACGGCAGGTTTTGTGTTGGGACTTCAGAACCTGCTGGCTGCGCCCACAGCTGATGCCCACCTGGCATGGCAGAAACTCCTGCCTGGGTCCACAGCTGAGTGTTGGGGCTCCTGGTGAACTACAGCTTTGGCCAGGTTCTTGAGGTAGGGAAGGAGGTGGAGAGAGATAGTGAGAAGGGAAGAGAACAGAGATGAGAGAGAGGAGAGAAGAAAAAAGAGAGAGACAGAGAAAGAGAAGAGCAGGGGAAGAGTGAAGAGAAGAGAGAGAAAGCGAGAGATGGATGTGGCCCTTAACAGGTCCCCAGAACTCATTAAATGGCCCTCCAGTTGAAATAATTATACACTCCCAATCTTGACTGTTCTCAGTGGTGGCAGATGGCAGAACAACGAGCAATGGTCTCAAGTTACAAGGGAGGTTCAAGGGAGGTTTAGGTTAGATATTAGAAAAAACTTTCTCACTAGGAGGGTAGTAAAACACTGGAACAGGTTACCCAGGGAGGCTATGGAATCTCCATCCTTGGAGGTTTTTAAGACCTGGCTAGACAAAAAGCTTTGGTTGAGATGATCTAATTGGGGATGGTCCTGCTTTGAGCAGGGAGTTGGACTAGATGACCTCCTGAGGTCCCTTCCAAGCCTAATTTTCTATGATTCTAAAAATTGCCTATTAAGATGGCCACAGAAGGACAGAATTACACCCAAAATGTGTGAATAAGATGGCATTAATGTATCCCCAGTATCTAGATGGGGAACTGAGCTATAGTGACATCTGGTGGCTTCACAAGTTCACACAGGGCATCTACAGCACACCTGGCAGCTGATTTCTGCTCTCCCAAGTCTCACCATTGAGTCTTAACTAGGGAACCAGCTGTCCTCATTCATCAATAAGAACAAAATACAGAATTGGATGGTCGTGACTTCCTTTCTATTTCTACCTATGATCCTGGTCTAGAAATCTGTTATTTCATGCCAGGTAGTTTCCCCTTCCCTGAATGCTCCTATTAAGGTTTGTTTGATTTGCTTCTCTGTTGGCTAAATGATTCGAGGAGTGCATACAAACAAATCTGCTAATTAACTGCTGGTTTTCTGGCCATTGAAACAGTTGCCTGCATAGAGCAGCTTTATTAACATGGAGAAAACATCTTGGAGACTTGAGGCCAACATTTTCAAACCTGGGACCCTAAAGAAAAGTGAAATGACTTCATCTGCAAATTGTTTTATTAACTTCAGTAGAATTATTCAGTAGTCAGCATGTCTCCAAATGTCAGGCTGTTTCTGGTGTCCAAATTTGGATTTAGGAGCCTAACTTTAGGTTCCTTAGTTTGATATTCTGGGCCTAAGGTTTTACTGGCTAACAATAACTGCAATTAGCAAGTTACTGTTGTAAGTGATTGTGTCAGATGTTTGTCAGATTTTGGACTATTTGCTGCAGCAAGAGCTTTAGTCAAGTACTGCCAATTTTTTAAACTACCTGTTCTATTAGTACCACTCAGTCACCAGCACATGGTTGACCTGTAGCCAATATGCACTGAATACATTTGGGCACTGAAAACCAACAGGGCTGAAAACAATTGAAACTCCTGAAAGCCAAACTCAATTAGTGGAGTCAAAGGCAAAGGCAGTATGTATATATAAAAAAGAGAATTATATTAGAAATCTGCCCCCCCCCCCCCCAAATGCTCAAAATATCCATAGTAATTTCCCGTATGGTTTTAACAAGCACAGCCTTAGGAGTTATTTTGCATGTGTTTATCTGTTTTGGCCAATCTCTCACGCGCTCTTTTTTTACACACAGGCTAGGAACAGAAATTACACATAAACTAGTACAAATATAGGCACTGACATTTATTTTTGCCTGGGGGGAAGGATAAGATGATGGACATGTGGAAAGTTTTAGGCATTTCAGGTGACAGCTCTCTCGTGAGGGGGGCCAGTGCCCTCTGGCCTCCACGTACTTGGCACCTCTGGGTATAAGTGATCAGAAATTGGTTCAAATCTAACAACAGAAGTTCAGTGCACATAAACCACTTTCAAAATAACAGAAGCTGGTTTAAGATGAACTTGGATGCATGTGGTATCAGATTTAGCTAATTTAGGTTGAATCGGTTTATTGAACTTCTGTCCCTGATCCCCTCCAGATTCAAGTTAACCTCCTGGCATCCCAGGATGCTTTATATCTCCCCCACACAATCTCCCTCACAGGGTGGGTGAGCTAGCCTTGGCTCAAGCTGTCTGCTCCAGCAGAGCAGGGAGGTATGCTCTAGCACCCTTGGCTTGTGGCCTGAGCCAGTGCAAGTAAATGCCTGGATTTCCAGAATCAAAAGTGAATATCTATTCACTTGCTTATTGGTTCAATCTATACAATTTAGACTAATCTGTGAAACTTGAATCAATGCAGCCCCAAACCTTTTCACTGTCTGTACTTAGTCCCCATGTCTCATGTTTAGCAAACGGATTGTATCAGCATGTAATTAGCATAAGTAAACTAAGTCCCTCTTTTGACAACTGATAGCTGAGTTCTGAGTCTTTTGGATATGGTGGGATATCAGTCTGAAAAATAATTAAACTTGTATAGAGTTCATCTTTTAAGGAGTTTAGTAAAGTTAAATGAAAGGGCGCACAATCAGGTTATCAAGCTTTTTAAAGCTCCCTGGGTGCCAGGAGCCAGCCTTTTTCTGTTGTCTCTGTTTGAGCACCCAGGACTTAAACATCATGACTGCAGCCCAGCTTCAGGTGTGTTCTTTAAGGGTGCTGACAGAAGTGATATTTGTTGTTTGATTGGCCCCTTGGAAGTGCTCTATAGGTGCTGTGCCCTGACAGAAATGCATGGCTGCAGAGCACTTTAAAAGTGCCCAATTACATGACAAATTAACCCTTGGTAATGAGGGTTCAGATGAAAATGCTCCAAACCAGAGCACCTTCATTAACTTGTGTTTGTCCCTGTGCATGTGTAGGGCTGGGCTGGGCTGATGTAACCCAGCTCCACTCTGCCCCCACTGCTCTCTGCAGGATGAGAGGGGGAATAGACAGGGGAGGGAACCATGCTCTGGGGTTTGCCTAGCTTGTGCTGGAGGAGGGGCTGGTGGATTGGAGCCCTCATGAGGGTACAGAATTTTGGCCACTGGGAAATGGTAGCAGTATTAATTGCTCCCAGAGCCACAGTAAATTAACTCTGCTACCACTCCCTGAGAGCCCTGTGGCCCAGATGACATGCTAGATCACACTAGTATGCAGTTGCTCCCTGGCTGGCTTCAGCACTTGTGGTCGGGCAGACATACTGGATCACATCAGCAGACTAACCCCATGCATGAACCCCGTAATTGGAACAGGCTCATGGACTGACTATATGCTATTCTGCCCATGGATCTGGAGAGGTTGAGCACTCCTGGACCAGCATGTAATAGGTGTCCATTAAGTCATTAGCTGTCTATCAACTCAAGTTAAAACCAGTAGCATAGATGAACCATTAGAAATTGCAGTCTCTTCTGTGTGTCATTACCAATATTCTTATCACTCATCAGGTATGAAGTATTAACAGTGGGAGAAATGAGCAGCTGATGGTTTGGGAGCTAGAAGTGACCATTTTCTCATAGTCCTTACACGAACATTTTGTTTTTAAGCAATTTTAATTTTCAGCTGATTTCCCATTCCAGAGGCTATCCCATTTCCTGAACTTACAAGTTTTTAGTTAATTTCATCTGAGCAAATATTATGGTTTGATTAGGTGAGCTATTAGATATGTTTAGCATTAAATGAAGATAGAAGTAGATCTGATTTTTCTATGGTTTACATTTTATCCTATCCACTTTCCCTTT
Source organism: Alligator sinensis (assembly GCF_000455745.1). Lineage (NCBI taxonomy): Eukaryota > Metazoa > Chordata > Crocodylia > Alligatoridae > Alligator > Alligator sinensis. Next base: position 181,953 of record NW_005842860.1, on the reverse strand, counting down.
AATTATCTGTGAGTGCTCCAACCCTTCATTAACTAAATAGGATGCAGATGATGGTTATTAGTCTAGAATATAAATCCTGCTGGCACATTTAATAGTCTTTCTCTTGACTAATTGAAATTTCCAGTATTCCCAGATCCCAGGAAAACATTAAAATGTTATCATTTGTATATGGGGTATGATTTTAGACGATGCACTTTGTATACATTAGTTACAATTTTTCCCCTTTGGACTGGAAATAAATTTGATGTTTGGCATGAGCAGAAATAAAGATGACAATTTAAATATTTGCAAAAAGTTGCTAATGTACTTTTGGCTGATCCTGATGCTCCAGCCAAGACACAACCTTGTTTCTGGAGATGCATTAGACCTCCCTTGCTTTGTGGAGCTGTTGTGCCTGTCACTTATTTCATGCAACCTTTTTACTTTCTGTGCCAGGCACTTTACTAAAGGACTGGTTCATGTCTCGGCACACTCAATGACACAAGAAGTGGAATGTTCCCTGCACAGAATAAAGAGATGGCAAATGATGACCCAGCATTTGTCTTTTCAACACCCCCTGACTCTCTGGAATGTTTATCATTCATCAAAACTTTTTGCTCCATCTTCAATCTTGACTCTACAGATGGTGGCTCCTTGTTCACGTGATGAGGGTTTAGGTCCCGTAAATGGAAATAGTGGGTTTTTAATTGTGATGATTAAAAGCCCACCATTTCAATTTAGGGGCTTCCATCACTGTTACAGTGAGGAGCCTGATTTTTTTTTTTTTTCTTTTCCCTAAGGAAGCCTGCCTACAGCCAGGTGGTGAGCCTCTAGTGGCCCCTGACCATGCACAGACCCCACAGACTGGCTTGCTCCTGGGACAGTGTGAGAAGGTGGCAGGAGTGCAGCTGGGTGTGCTGGCACCTAGAGAAGGCTGCAGGGACAGTGCACATGGTGCTGGAAAACCCGCCAAGTCTGAGCTTTCCAATGCCTGCCCGGGCTTCTAGCACCCTGTGCATTGTCCCTGCCACCTACTCTGGCCACCAGCACACCCAGCCATCCTTCTGTCACCTTCCCATGCTGCCCCAGGGGCAAGCTGGGTATTCTGGTGGCCAGAGAAGGCAGCGGGGACTGTGCACATTCAGGGGCTGCTGGCAGCTCATCCCCTGGCCTTAGGCAGGCTCCCCCCCCCCGCCCCAAAAAAGGATTGGGCCCCTTGCCATAAGTCACAGAAGTCCCTAAATTGAAATGGTGGGTTTGTAATCATCACAGTTAAAAACCCACCATTTCAATTCAGGGGACCTAAACCCCCATCATGTGTATGAACAGCCTCCATCTTCAGTAAGATAGTCAAGAGAAGGTGGCAGGGACGGTGCACAGGGCTCTGGAAGCCTGCCAAGTTGAAGATTTCCCAAGCCTGTCTGGTCTTCCAGCACCCCATGCACTATCCCTGCCACCTTCTCTGGCTACCAGTACACCCAGCTGCCCTCCTGCCACCTCCTAGGAGCAAGCTGGGTATACTGGTGGCTAAAGAAGGTGGCAGGGACTGTGCACAGGGCACTGGAAGCCTGGGCAGGCTCGGGGATGGATATCACTGCAATTTATTATGTAGAAAACTAAACTACATCGGGATGTGTTTTAGTTTGCGATGTAATGAAGTAATTTTCATCACAATACACCATTGTGTGTGTACAGTAGGGCTGTGCAAAGCTTTGGTAGCTGATTTCATTAGGAGTAGATTCAACCCAATTCAGTGGCCGAATCTCTGAATCTAAATTGAGAGACCCAGTAAAAGGTCCGAATTGAATCGGAAGCCTCCAAATTGATTTGGAGGGATTCAGAGATTCATAAAGTTTGCAGGAAACAGAAACTGGGGGGGGGGGGGTGATGACCTTTCGTATATGGAAAAGGCTGAGGGTGGGGGAAAGACTGCTCTGATATTGACATCTGTAACTGGCCAGTGACTGTGATCTTTCTCTGAGTTCCTTTCCAGTCACAATGCTCTGGGGTAGGGATGGAGAAACAACATATCAAGCTGTGTCTGAAGTGATCTGTGCCTTTGAGCTGTCTCTTTCTGGGAGCAGCAGTGTCTGAAACGCTCTGGCTTGCTATCTAGTCTCTTGCTAGCTAGTCTCTCTTCTTGTAAGTTGTATTCAATCCTTTCCTACTTACCCTTGCCTACAATCCCTATTGTTATCCCTATCCATTCCTTTCAACTTCTTCTTTCCTCAAAATCCTCTTATTTGTTCTTGTTAGTCTGTCTTGATTCTTTCCCCCCACAAAAAGAGATCTATTTTCCCTGACTATGTCATCACTATGCAGGTGCCAGGTTTTCTGGCAGGGGAGGGAGAGGGGGCAGAGGGAGAGCTGCAAGTTCCCCCGCCCCAAACATAGACACACCCTGTTTCCTGGTAGTGATAAGTCTTCTGCTGCTAGTGGGAGCACAGAGATGGTAGCAATGCCTGCACCTGCACCACCACCAGTAACCACCAGCAGCATGACATTCTCTACCCCAATTTCAGTTTCCAGCATGAGCCTTCCAGTGCTAGAGGAGGATCTGGATCTGGATCTGGAAGCAGAGGAGCTGAGGGCCATAGCAAAAGAAATTCCTGAGAAGGAGGGGGACTCTGAGTTTGTGCTTGTAGCAGGGTGCTAAGGTGCCTGCTACTCTAAGAACAGACAGGAGCCCAGGTGTTGGCAACCAGAAGGGGCTAGTGGCCCACACCTGCCAGAGGTCAGCTGGCAGGAAGGGGCGGGGCCTGGCCCACATAAACACCAGGACTGAGGCCAGGAGGGGAGTTCCCTGCTGGCAGCCAAGGGGGAAGGAGCTCTGCCTGAGTGAACAAAGAGGGAGGCATGACTGCACTAGTAACTACTGGTATTGGTGAAAGACGGAGCAACCCTGGGTTGGCTGGAATAATGTTTTAGCCGGGTGGCTTGAATTTGTTATAGCCAAGGGGCTTATGTTCTATGTTTGCTGTTTGGAACTGGTGGTTTGGGTGAGGCTATTAGGGGATGGAGGAGGCCTCATGGGGGACCTGCAGCAGCGTGGGAACCCCAGCCCGAGAGAGAGGGGGCAGCGATCTGAGAAGCCCCAGAGAGAGGGGGCAGCATTGGGGATGAATTGACCCTGAGTGCCCAGTGAGGTGCAGAGCGAGGCAAGGCGGTAGAGAGCCCGAGTACCAGTGAGACATCAGGTGAAACCGAACAATATCCATTACATCAGTGAGGCTTGGGGCATGGTAAAGGGGTGGTTGGAGTCACACATAGCCCATAAGGCTGGGGTGCACAGAAAGTCCATTATCGAACAGGGCCAGTGTATAGCAGGAAGCCATGGCCAGAGAGGACAGAAAGGCAGGCTCCCTAATATACACTTTACAGCAAAGACATGGCGGGTGAGAATTGAGGGTGCCCTTTTAGCAAACTTGGTACAGTAAGGGGGCATCAGGGGAGAGCATGGTGACCCCTAGGATGCCGTCCTGCTGCAGTGCTCCACACCCCTAAAAGTTCCCCTTAGAGACAGGTCTCCTTCTCTGGAAGGCACTACAGAGGAGGTTGTGGGGGCAGGTGGCTTATCTCCTCCTGCTGTTGTGCCTCTGCCTGGTGAGGAGGGAGATAAGGCAGGATCCCCACCCTCAACCCAGAAGCAGGTGGGTAGTGTAGTGTGGGATCATTCTGAGGTGGCAGATGATCCCAGGTATGCTACCTGCCAGCACTGCCAAAGGCACATCAGCTGGATAAGGACGTGAAACAGTTCACCATCACAGTGATACTGCTGCATCTCAGGAGGCACCACCCCCTTGCCCTTGTTCCTTCTCAGCCTGGCACCAGTGAGAACATGCCCAAAACAAGTCCCCCTCTCACTCCAAAGCCTCTGTCCCCAAGAAACAGAGGCAGACTGGGGTGTTCAGTCTGGAGGGTGAAGCTGGTGATGGCTGAGTGACTGGTGTTTGACTGCATATGGAGTACTGTGAGATCGTGTTCGTGCTTGAGCCTTGCCTCTTTGGCCTCCGCCTTGTGCTGGGCGTCCCTCTCTTTGTGCTGGCACTAGGCCTCTCTAGCCTCATGCTCACTCTGTTCCTTCTTGTGCTGGCACTGTGCTACCCTCTCTGCCAGCTTCATTTTTTAAATTCTAGCTCGAGCTTTAGCCATGCTGGGCTTCCTGAGCTTCCAGCTGCAGGCTGTATCTCTGGAGGTCCAACCCATTGGGTGAAGAAGAGGGTCATTCCTCGGGCATTTCTAGCTCGGGGGGGCTCACTCCCAGCAGCTCATCAGAAAGAGCAGTTCCATCATCTCCACTCCCACTTGGAACCGGGGTGGGCACTTCCCTGGTTCGCTCATAGTCCAGCAGGACTTCAATCAGGTCCTGTCTCTTTTGCCATCTGTTTCTTTGGATGCCTGTCTCCTTCAGCTTCTCCGCCAAATGGTCCATGGTCAGGTGGTCATACTTGTCAGCCATCCTAGCTATCTATGCTGTTCAGTTCACCCGATGCCAAATTAGAGATTGTTTGCTCAAGGGTTTTCAGTGACTCTATTCCCTTCCCCAAATTATGCCTTCACGACAGCAGGTTGTCAGATCCCACCCCTGCAACCACATGTAGAGGGAGAGTAGGGTGTGCTCCTTCATTGAGCCACCCACCTCACTGTGCCCAATCACCTTCCAGGCTCCGAGTGCCTCCCTGGGAGTGCCTCGCATCCGGTCGACCTCCCTCCTGGAGCACATCCGAAAGCCTGGGGTAACGCTGTCACCATCCAGAGTCTGGACGGATCTGGGACCTGTGCCCTCTGGGAAATGCAGGCCTAGTAGTCCTTGAGGGTACTTGAACCACTGCAAGAACTTGGGATGCTTCCCTTGGTCTGAAGCACAAATAGCGGTCTCCCTTACTCAGCCAAACCAAGGGGCCCACAAGGCATAATCTAGACCTCCTCACAATGTCTCCCATGCTAGATACAAAGGAAAACTTTATTGGTTACAAGGAGTAGATATGGAATATCAGAGAAATACCTTAGAGCAAACAGTGGCATGGTAGCCTTTGATCACACATCTGAGTTACTACAAACTATATATCTAGTTAGATTTCAGGTTCAGCCAAACCAAGGGGCCCACAAGGCATAATCTAGACCTCCTCACAATGTCTCCCATGCTAGATACAAAGGAAAACTTTATTGGTTACAAGGAGTAGATATGGAATATCAGAGAAATACCTTAGAGCAAACAGTGGCATGGTAGCCTTTGATCACACATCTGAGTTACTACAAACTATATATCTAGTTAGATTTCAGGTATCTTACTCACAAGCATCATCCAGAGGCAGGTGGAGATTCCCTCTGGAGGCAAACAGTTAATTGATCATGAGTTTTGAGAGAGAGTTTCAGATGGCCCAGCTTCTCTCTGAGTTCTCATCATGGCTACTGCCCCTCCCCCTGGGCAGTCCATCACTTATATAGCCCTTATGACCTCATTTATCTGCTCCAATGAAGGCCAGTAACTGTTGGCTGCCAGCCAACCAATTTGAAATGCATCACCGGTTGCTGGATAGACTGGCAGTCTTTAGCTCCCTCCCAGTCATGTTGGCATTGCTTAGAATAATAGGGAGTTTAGGCCCCCACCCAGGTATGTGATGCCAGTCATGTAGGCAGAGGGAGTAGGTTTCCACTTTCCCTCAAGAGTGTATCTAGCTCAGGTTACAACTCAGGGTTACCTGAAGCAGATGGGACCAGAAGAGTCTGCTTTCTACAGTGACCATGGTAACCAAGTTGTCAGATAGCAGAGTTTGGGGAGAGACAGAGATGGTATTCTGCCATAGGAGGTGATGGTGAACAGATCAGGGAGTCAGAAGGGCAGAGGCGGGAGGATGTGGAAGAGAGGGATCCACTTTCCTGTGCTAGCATTCCAACCATGAGCCAATCTTCTCTACCATGGCCACTGCCGATGTGGGCCAAAGGCATGGTTTCAATGTTGGGGTTCATAGGCACCAGACACCACCATCAGGCAGGTAGCACGGAGGCCTCAGTGGCTACCTATCTCACTGAGGACGTGGAGCTGCTGCACTGTGACCCCTTGGCCTATTGAGCAACCCTCAGCCAGATGCAGCTGGATCTGGCCATGGTTGCCCAGGAACACCTGTCCTGTCCTGTCCACTGACCAGGGTTTCAAGCGAGAGGGCATTCGGCATTGCTGGTGATGTAGTGACACCTGACCGTACCTCCTTGGATCCTGGTTTGGTGGAGCAGCTGGTATTCTTCAAGGTGAACCTCCCGCTGCTGGGGTTCCCCAAGCTCCAGGTGCAGATGGAGTAAGTGCCACCCTCCTTGCTCCGCACCTATTTGCTTTCAGAAACTTGAGGTGCACTTTCACCAAAACTCCTGCACTACTCTGCCTGAAACCTGACAGGCCTCATCCTCACAGAGGGGCTACCATCCCTGCTGCATTAATTCCATTTTGCCTTAACACACGCAAGTGATACAAGTTTTTCTTTCAAACGTTTGAGGTACACTTTCACAAAACCCCCCTGCACCTATCTCCTTGAAATGTGGCAGGCTTCATGCCCTTAGAAGGGGATAGCATCCCTGCTGTTTTCATCTGTATATGAAAAAAGAATGACAAAGTTAGGCATTTTAGTGATTCCTCATTGTAGTCTATAGCCAAATCTCTGAATCAGCCAAATTGAATCAGGACAGCGATTCAAATCACTGTCCCTCTGAATCATTTGAATCTGAAGTGAATACTTACTGCTTCACATAGGCCTGATGTACAGTGTGACACAACTAAATCACTATAAAAGGGCAATTAAACCACTAAAAAGGGCAGCTTCATTATGTGTAGAAGTGTCCTTAAAGACCAGCCATTTGCCACTTTATATCTGGTTTCTTAGTAGTAGTTCAATTAAAACACATACTAAAAGGTTTCATTTTAAAGAGTCTTTAAATTTTGTAACTTAAGTTCTAATATTAGTCTGCCACTATCAGCCATTTGCCCAAAGCCCAGCACCATTTAGGACCTGGAAACTGGGTTGGCCTGTAATTTTAAAGCATTTACAGTACTGCATGCAAAATTATTTATATGTACAAAGTCAGCAATTTGCATGTACAAATATGATTACTCATATGTAGTTTCAGTCTGTTTGTCTACTGTCTGGGAACTAGAGTGGTGGCCTATTTAAAAAAGAGCTCATTCTCTTGGAGTTTGAAAGCAGTTTTTTATTTGCTAGAAATGCTCTTATGATACTGGTGCTAGGGCCTTGTGAAAGGGAGGACAATCATGTAATTGGGCACTGGACTGAGACTTTGAGAGATCTGAATTCAGTTTGCTTCATTGAGCAAAAGCCCTACTTTCCTTGCTTACTCAGATGAGTCCTCAGAGACCCTGAGGGTGAGTCTGGTTAAGCAGGAAAACCCAGGCTGTACCTTTTTTATCTAGACCTGCCCCTGAGATCTCTAAAACAGGTTTGGGTAAGTGGGAAAATCTGCTTTCCCTGGTTATCCAGACCTGCTGGGAGATTTTAGGGGCAGGTCTGGGTAAGCAGGTCCTGGCATGAAGCACTGGGGATTCCCCAGGTCCCATGCCTCTATGCCAGGATCCACTTGGGCTTTTCCTGCACCCCTGAAGATCCTGAGTTTTCCATAAGGGGGAAACCCCAACTTTCCTTACTTATGGAGAGGCATTCCAAGATTCCCTGGGGTGCATCTCTGTAAGTGGTTTCTGGGAACAACCCTAAAGTGACTTTATTAGTGCATCTCCTGGGTTAAAGTATATGAATGGGAATGAGTGATGGGACACGGTTGGGAGCATCCCATTTGGGACACACTGACACCATGGCGTAGCTGTATCCTTTCTATCAGTGTTTGTGTCCATCAAGTATTGCATTACATATGGATTAGGAAAGTGCGCTACAGAGTTTATTGCCTACCATACTTTTCTCAGGAAAATCACTGAGAAGTGGTATAACTAGGGTACTTCTAACTTTACATCAAGGCAAATTGGGCTTAAAGTCAGCTTATAAAGATGAACTACAGAAATTCTGCTAAAAGTTGCTTGTAAATTCTAAAAAGGAAAAAAGAAAAGAATTGAATAGCTGTCCATAAATGTAATCGGCATGCATTTTAACAAAATGATATCCATACAATTTGAGCAACCAGAGCTGCAAACTGATTAATAGAGCAAATGATATCACAATAACTTACATAAAGCAAATTAAAACAGTGGGTTAAAGTGAAATGTTTCTTTGAATCATGTAATATCACTTCCTCTAGTAGAGGATTCTTGAGATCTGGCATTTGGATTTTCTTGGGTATGAAAGATGTGGTAATATATTTGAGCATGGTGGTAATTTTACTTTTTGGCAATGGCCTATGTGCTTTCTCCTGTTTTTGGTCTTTCACAAAGTGAGCTAGAAAAGGTCTTGGGGAATTTTTAACATGCTGTCAGCTGGCCTCTGTAAGGGAGTCTTGATTCAACATCACCTGTAACTAGTTTACCTCTCAAAGCATCTGACAAAGGAGCAAAACCCAGGTCTGCTGTAACGTATTCTCAGGCACATGCTCTCTGAGAGTTAAACTAGTTACAAAAGAAACTGAACCCAAATTCTTTGAGAAGAGCCAGCAGACCCTTTGACCCTTCGAAATGATAGAAACTTTGGAGTTCATTGATTTTAAAAAAATATGCATGATTAAAGGCACCGCTTAGGGTAGGTCAGATAAATAAGTCTTTCAAATAATTGACAGTGTAGAAAAGCAGAGCCAGAAATTGGCATAATTTCTCCTGAAGTTGTCAACCTCAGGTTCACTATCACCCTCCTTCCCTCCAGTTCATAACTTTTAAACTACAGCATCCCTGGACTATTCAAGTACTATTAGCATTTTAAGGTTCAAAGACATGCATTAACCTTTCAGTGCATTTTGTAACTTTAGGGCTTGATTCCACCACTGTTAACTATGTTAGTAATATCTTGCCCTGGGACTAGTCCTAAAGTGATCTATGTGGCTCTTTATGGTATAAAGTAAAATGTGCATAATTAGCACATCAGTAGGAAGAGTGGACTCTTCCCTCTTCCTCGCTTGCAGCCAGCCCAGTAGAGAGGACAGCCCTGGGTTTGCCTTACACTGAGTATGATGCTTAACACTTAGTCTGAACTGATGGACTTTTCCCACTCTTTTTCAGACTACAACTTTCAGCACATTGGCCAATGAGAAGTCTTTATCTGATTGCAAACGGGTAAGTTAACCTTTCTGCTTTATTTCTCTTCAGAATGCTAAAGGGCAGGCACCTGCTATAATTAAATAATGCATTGAACATCAATAGAAGTCTTGACAGGTTCTGGTTCATGCAAAGGTGAACCACCTTTCATTTTGTCTTTAGTTTGTATGGAGGGGCTCTTTCTAGGTTTCTCATTGAGCTATAGCTTATGTCCTAGAGAATCAGATGAAATATCACTGACAAGAAACTTGGAGGTGAAATTTAGTTTACATTCTCATTTAGGTTTCTTGATATATTGCTGTGGGTGGGCTGTTTTTTTAGCCCAGTAGTAAACTGAGGAATGAAAGATGCAATTTTTTGGGGGGGGCGGGGGTAGAAACCTGGTTGTGATTCATCACTATCATTTTAGGCACTTGTCTAGCTTAGCTAAAATGTTACTGGGATATAGTAATTAGCATTCCATGCAAGAACATCCACTAAGGTATAAAGCTTAACACTGTCTAAAAGTGTTAACTGATTCTTGTCCTATAGAGTCATGTGATCTTTCATCTGACATCTGATCTGAAGTCTAGGAAACCATTAAAATATTTACAAATTCAACAGCTTGAACACATTTTTGATATTCTCCATTGATAAGGAGAACCTGGTGTTGAAGGAGTACATCCATTTGAGATGAAAGCTGCCTGCTCCCTTTTCAAAATTTATGAAAATATCTGCCTTGTTCAGGACCCATTACTACTGGGCTTATGGAATAAATTAGTATAAAGAATGGCCAAGCCTTCATGGTTTGTTAATACTGTTATTATACTATTGTATTAGTTTCTTATGCAGATACAAATGAAGTTTTAGTAAAGGCTATAAGCTGTTATTCCAGTTGTTCTTAGCCATATTATCTCTAGACCTCCAATGGGCTACAATATTCCTCAAATCAAATCTCCCTGTTTCACTTCTAATACATTCTCTTATGATAAAACAACAACCTCTTAAGTGAGTTTCACAGACATTGATTCCTCTGTTTGTCGTTACTGTACATTAAGTTGACAAGACAATATTAACTTAGTTGATGGATTTAAAAAAAAAATCTTTTAAGAAACATTTCCATTTTTTCCTACTTTCTGAAACACAAGGCTACAGCAAAAACGCAAGTCATAGCAGTATCCCAGTTTCTTCTTCACTGATGTATATCTTGCTGTTTCAAAAATAAATTTCAAATTTAAGTGTAACAGTAGAATATTGGGAACTGTCTTCTCAAACTCATCCTACTTCCATTTGAACTGACTAATTAAATTGCATTAAATAATATATGGACAAGTAGACACCCAAATGACTTTTTTTTTTTTTTTAACTGTTACCTAAAGTCTGGGAAGCTCTGCATGCCATTGGAGTAGTGGAGAGGGCACATTCTTCATTCAAGGGAAGGTGAGAGAGGACCCTATAGCAATCAGAGAATCTTCAGTGCCTTATCCCTGTTCTTCAGGCCAGTTCCTATAGCACTTGCACAGGTTTTCTACAGAGCTTTCTCAGTGGTTCTAGGACAACTTGAGAAGAAAGATGCTATTTAACAGGAGATAACAGAATCTGGATTAGTGTAATCTCCTCCCTTGCCCCATCCTTGCCGTATATCTGTTTCATTCCTTTTGTAGGAGCCCCAACTCAGCATGTGCTTTCAGAATAATACAAGTGGTTTGAATATACAGTGTTGGAAGCACTGGAAAATGAGGGTCCTATGGGGGTGGAGGGGAGAAGGCTGAGAAAAAACCCTAAAGGAATGGCAGTGGAGATTTGTTTTTTTTTTCCTTTCAGGGCAAGAGAAGGCAATGTCTTGCATTGCTCATACAGTTGGATGTAATCACTCAGTTTCTATGGGGTCTTTCAGTCTATTGGTCAGCTATAATTCTGGAGTGTTCCTTCTTTGTTCCTATCCTGCATTTGTTTAAAAATCCAAAAGTCTGTGTGTTGGAGAATATGAGAGTCCATCATTGCATTTTTTGAGTTAATTTGGAGTTACATTCATGTTCTTTGTTTCTTATGTATGTGTTCACCTGGACCAGGTAAAAGAGAGAATGGGAAAATCCCAAATATGTTTGCTATGAGCAGTGCAATGAAGGGGTGCAAAAGAAACTCATGAGCGAAGAAACCATGGTAGCTTTTGGATTGTTTTTCATTGTGTATCATCAGAAGCTATTAATAGTTTTTGGGGGTTTTTTTATGGCTTCATGTCTAGACAAATTTGTGGCATTGTACTATTTTTCTTGACAACCCTGCATGGTATTTTAATGAAAGAGGGTCAGGCCCACAGTATGTGAAAATAAGTATAGATCAATTGAAAGCTGCAAGAAATAGTCAATAAAAACAAAACTTGTGTGAACGGTTAAAATGAAATCAAATGGTGTACTGACTGAAAACAGTAACAAATTACATTCACTGCATGTCAGCTTTATTTCTTCCTCAGTGGACTTTGAATCAGTTTCTAGAAGTCTGTGCATTTCCCTACTTAGGATGTAAATGGGCTTTGGATTGGACTCTTCATCTTTGTCATTAAAAAAACGAAGCTTTAAAGTTTCACTCTTCTTAATATCTGCTGTAAATACTCTGGCACTGATTTTAATTCACCTTTTTTTATAGAAGATATTGTCTTAGTTTATTAGCTGTCATTGCCATCACTAATGTTGGAGTAAGCCATTTCAACAAGAACACACCAATCTGATTCAGACCCTGTTTAGCAAAATGCTTAGGTGCCTGCTTAGGGCTCACTGAAGTCAATGGGAATTAAAAACATCCATTGCTTAGTAATGATGGATTTAAGCTGATGCTTGAACACATGCTTT
>NW_005842860.1:157386-169919 GCF_000455745.1 Alligator sinensis | reverse complement strand
TCCTGAATAATGGCAAACTCTCAACCCCTATTACATGAAATTATTTATTATTAATTGAAATTCACTGTGCCAAAAGATCTATATTTTATTACATTACAATAAAACAGAAGTGCTAAATAACTGTATCCCTAGGTTACTTTAAGAACAACTGCATTTTCCAAGTTCCTAACACTTTGGAGCATATTTTTTGGTTAATATTCTATTTGATAAAGTAATGTTAATAGTAATAATAGTTATGATAGAATACAGTGAAATGGTATATTCTGGTTTAGGATACACAGTTGGTAGATGAAATCAGGTGACCTGTACAGGGTTGCTGTGGAATGTTTTCCTAGAACAGGGGTGTCCAACCTTTTTGAATGTGGAGCTGGGTCACGAGTTTTTTATCACCCAGTGGGCTGGCGAGACCTATTCAGAGACCTCACAGGAAGCGGTATTGCATCAGGAAGTGGTCACGTGACCTTTGACACCAATGAAGTTGCAGGAAGTGACAATGAAATGGGCCTGGAAATGTGGTTTAAAATCCAAAATAAAAACAATATAAAAGTAACAATGAAATAATACCAAACACTTGACTAAAATAAACACTGTCGCATAATGAAAGAAGCATAATGCAAGTTGACAGATCAAATGTGGAAAAGATATCAGCCAGAGTGGAAGCTAATCAAAGGTGGAGGGATGTGTCTCAGTGGGAGCCACCTACGTTGCGCTTTGCAGCTGCTCACTGCCTTGCAAGGGGCAGGCGGGAGGGGAGGGATGAGGGGGCGGCGACTCAGTGCATCTGAGAGGCTGCAAGAGAGAGACTCAGATCAGCTGGGCACAGCTGCAGCTGTAGCCGGGCACGGCGTGGAGTGGGGAGAGCTGCTGCCACGCGTGGGAGCCCCAGTCCAGGGTCCTCCTTGTCCTCCCGGCTATAGCCTCCCTGGGATGTGCGGGGAAAGGCACCCTCCACTCCACCGCTGCCCACCTCGCTGCTCCGGTGGCTGCATGTGCCCGCGCTGCCTCCCGCCCCAGCAGCACACGAGAAGCGGCCCCCTCGGGACTCGGGGCCTCGCACGCAGGCAGCCAGGCCCAGAGAGCCACAGTGCCCGGGGGGAGACTGGCTGGGGGAGCAGGCGCTGCCTTGCTGTGGGGCAGGGCAAGGGAAGGCAGAGTGGCTGGCTTGAAGAGGGCAGATGAGGAGGCAGATGCAGGCTGGCAGTGCCAGCGGCCGCTGCTTGGCTTCCTGCGTGGGGCCGCTCCGGCAGGGCACAGGCACGGGCACGTGTCGGGACAGGGAGGTGGGGGCAGGAGCATGGGCGCTCCCGGATGCGCATCCTCCCTGCCAGTGACCGGCATGTCCCGGGCCTGCGAGTGGAGCCGCTCCTCTGCCACCCGGAGGCAAAGTTCTCACATGAAGGCTCCGTCCTGCACCTGGCCTGAGCCCACGGCATCGGCTGCGGCCACCCGGGTGGGCAGGGCCACTTAGCAGCCGCAGCCAGCGCCGTCCCCGGCCGGGGAGGGGTCGGGCCCGGGGGGGGACGGGACCTGGCTGGGCTGTGCTGTGCTTGCACGGTGTGTATGGGAACCTTGTCCCTTGCCCAGCCCTTCAGCAGCCATTAGGAAGCTGCTGAGGGGCTAGGGGAGGGACAAGGGGTTTCCCGTCACAGCAGCGCAAGCCACAGAAAATGCCTTGGTGGGCTGCATGTTGGACAAGCCTGTACTAGAACCTCTCTAAATATTTGTATCCATTCTATGTATTTCTATTAAACCATGGTGGAGGCACTCCTGCATCTAACATACATGTTTACGCATGAGAGTGCCTCATCAACCTGTTAGCTTGTTGACTGTACTCATCTTAAATTTGCACAGTGGAAGTTTTCTCACAGACAGGGCAATTTTCATTCGGGAAAGGAAGTTATTAGGCTTGTGCAATATAATAGGACACTGGAAGCATTTAGCTTTCTCATTAATTCCTGGTGAGTGTTTTCAAATTAAGCATATCCCCACACTATGATGGTAATGGCTGGATATTTACTTAACTTTCTATGATAGTGTTTGAACCTTGACAGGAGGTCCTGTACAAATGTTAATGCTAAATTTCAAGAGCACATTTCTTATGAATGGTCTCTAGGAAGATGGACATGGTGATATATGTTGGTTTAAATCCACAGTCAAGCAAAGCAGTCAGCGAAGCAGTTGTAGTTGAATATAGTGGATCGTGTACAACCTTTTCCACCATCTTTTATGATGTCATTGTTTCTAAGAGTGGTCAATTGCCTGAAAGGTGGGTTTTGAGAGGGGCTACCTCCCTTTCCTCATTTTTTCTCACTCCCCTGTTCCTCATTCAGCACTGGATTCTGGTGACTAGTGATAGCAAGTGCTGAAATATGTTTCCTTTTTTATTTTAATTTATTGTAATCTACTTCCCAATATCTTTTATTCCAGTTTGGATTTTTTGCTCCATCCAGACTATGCAAAAAGATTACAACATCTGTTATTGTTGATGATTATGATGCTTGATGTAATTTAGGCAGTTGTTCCTAGCACTCTGTCATAGATAAGAACTTAATTGGTAGCTGTTGGGTGTATCTAAATGTGAGCTTTAATGTACATTAGCTTATTTTAATGTGCATTAAAGCTTCACTGAAAAAAGTGCTCTTTAGTTAATGTGCATTAAGGCAGGCTAATGCACATTTTTCTAGTATATCACAATGGAGGGCATTTACACACATGCTCCAGGAGTGTGTGTGTGTGTGGGGGGGGTGCTCTAATTAGAGCAGCTCTAATTAAAGAGCCCATTTTTATCTATCAGCATCCCCATGCTTCAAAATGGCAGTGGGGGTGCTTTACTTAAAGCAGGGGTGTCCAACCTTTTTGAATGTGGGGTTGGATCACGAACTTCTTATCGCCCAGTGGGCCAGCGAGCCATGTTCAAAGACGTCATAGGAAGTAACATCACATCAGGAAGTGATGTCACGTGACCTTTGACACCAATGAAGTTGCAGGAAGTGACAATGCAATGGGTCTGCTCCGCACGGGAACTTACCCCATGTCTCCATCTGTCCTGGCCCAGCCCTGAGGCATCCCCAGCTCTGCACAGGAACTTACCCCATGCCTCTGTCCACCCCAGCTGGCCCTGAGGCACCCCCAGTTCTGCACGGGAACTTACCTCGTGCCTCTGTCCACCACGCGTACGGGCAGGGCGCAGGCCATGCTGCAGCTTCCCCTGGCCACGTGCTGGGGGCAAGGGGCAGAGCCCGTCCCCAGCTCCTCCAGTCAGTTGTGGCTGGGGCAGCTGCGGCAGGACCCAGCTCAGTGATGAGCTGGGCCCCGCGGGGGTAAGCAGTTCCCCTCCCCTTGCTGCTGGCTGGGTCCCACGGGCCAGCCCTGCCCGTCTTGCCGCTGCTCCGCTGCTGCTGCCGCGGTGGCTCCGCCAGAGCTGCCACTGCGACTCCACGCTCCACGGCAGGCCTGCCGCCGCTGTGGCTCTGCGGCGGGGCTGCAGCTCTGTGTTCTGCTGCTGCTGCGGCTCTGCACTCTGCAGCGGCAGCAGTGCTGCCGCCGCCACAGGCCAGATAAAATGGCTTGGTGGGCCGCATGTTGGACAAGCCTGACCTAAAGCTTATCAAACGAGATACGCGAGATGTGGGAGGCTAATGGAGCACAGTAATTGCCACACTCCAGCAGACTTTTTGCACATGTATAGGCACCTCAGTGTACTAGATTTAAGGTTTGTGAACTAAAGTGTGTTGATGCACTTGTAGATCCACCCACTATATAGAATAAAAAAGTGATCCTTTCAGTGCTTCCTTGTGACCACACACAATGCTCTGGTTTTGCCAGTAGGAAAGCAAGTTGGAAATTAGAAAGTAGTTTTATGAAAAATTCTAAAGATATTAAAAATTGATTGAAACATGTTCATAGTTTTCTTTTCATTTTTGTGAAACATTTGAAAAAAAACTTAAAAAAAAAAATAGGTCTAATTAGATGCTGTTTTAGAACTAACTGTTGTCCTATGTGCCTGGTGGTTGAGAGAGACAAGGAATGCAACCTAGTAATGCTACCGAAGTTTGAATGAGTTTTGAGTGTTTTAGAAATGTCTTCGGGCATAGTATAGGAAACTCCTTCAGTTCCCTGTGAAGGGGAAGCAGAAGAGAGAGGCATGGAGAATTCTGCATGACCATTGAAGAGGTGAAGGAGGTGGAGTAGATACTTGCCCCACCTCTCTGCACTCTGGTAGGAGCTGGTAGTGTTGTGGCTCCTGTCTTAAGAGCATGGGCTCGCTGTATACTAGCTGCAGCAGCACCACAGCACCAGCTCTCCAGGGCCTCCCTTTAATACCCCTTTCACTTCTCCCCTGGCCCTTCTCCCTCCACTCCCCCTCCAGCTCCATATGCTACCTGCCCAGCTCTTATGGCCAAGCAGTACGGGACTGGCAAAGACTCCTTGAGAGGGGAAGTGTGTGCCATTCTGGCACCTGGCTTACAGGTGCACCTCAGCTGAAGAGGATTCATGCATGCATCTTCAGGAGAGTGCCCTAACCACCAGGTTAGAGAATACTCCAGGTGGGGCCTCCAAGCACATACCCCCACATTGCAACTGAATGATTGGACAGGTACCAGTGCATGATTCATTAGGCAAGCAAGCAGGAATCTAACTCTGTATGTCCTGATATTTAAGGCTTTCCACTGGGAGGAGGGAGTCTTGTGCTCCAGTCCCTGATTCTGGGGGCTGTTCATTTGTTTTCCATTATACAGTCATTGATTACAAAATAGGGATCAGGATTGATCCCTTTATCAATCCCTTGATCCCTTGATCAATCCATTGATTACAGAATCCTGGGAGCAGGACCTGGACCTTTGTGTCTCACCTCATCCCTGGGAGTTTCCCCAGGGATGGGCTATGGAGTTATGCAGCCTTTGACTTGCTCTTTTTTTTTTTTTTTAGCCCTATAACTTTTTTATATTCCCCATCACCCAACTGCAGTGCAGATGAAATCATAGGAAGTTAGGGTTAGAAGGGACCTCAGGAGGTCATCTAGTCCAACCCCTCCCCCGTGCCCAAAACAGGACCATCTCAACTAGATCATGCCAAACAAAGCTTTGTTTAGCCAGGTTTTGAAAACCTCCATGGACAGAGCTTCCACCACCTCTCTGGGTAACTTGTTCCAGTATTTGACTACCCTTCTGGTGAGAAAATTCTTCCTAATATCTAACCTAAACTTCCCTTGCTGCAACTTGAGACCATTGCTCCTTGTGTTGTCATCTGCCACCACTGAGGATAATCTAGCTCCATCCTCTTTCAAACCCCACTTCAGGTAGTTGAAGGCTGCTATTAAATCCCCTTTCAGTCTCCTTTTCTGTAGAGTAACTAAGCCCAGTTCCCTCAGTCTTCCCTCATAAGTCATGTCCCCCAGCCCCCTCACCACTTTTGTTGCCCTTTGCTGGACTGTCTCCAATTTGTCCACATCCCTTCGGCGGGGGGGTGGGGGGCGGCAAAACTGAACACAGTACTCCAGATATAGCCTCACCACTGCTGAATAGAGGGAAAGAATCACTTTCCTTGATCAACTGGAAGCACACCTACCAAAGCAGCCCAATATGCCATTAGCCTTCTTGGCAGCAAGGGTACACTGCTGGCTCATAGTCAGCTTATTGTCCACTGTAACCCCCAGGTCCTTTTCTGCAGAGCTGCTGCCCAGCCAGTCAGCCTTCAGCCTGCACTGGTACATGGGATTCTTCCATCCTAAGTGCAGGACATCGCACTTGTCCTTGTTGAACCTCATGAGATTTCTTCTTGTCCAATCCTCTAATTTGTCTAGGTCTCTCTGAATCCTAGCCCTAACCTCCAGCCTATCTACTGTTCCCCCCAGCTTGGTGTCATCTGCAAACTTGCTGACCATGCACTCTATGCCATCTTCCAGGCCATTGATGAAGACATTGAAGGAAAATCCTCTGGTGCTGGAATACTACCAAAGTCCCCAGCACTGCAAACTGGATCTGATTGTCCCACAGGCTGGATCTGGCCCATGGGCTATGTATTGCTGATCCCAAGTCTAAGAGGTACCTAAAAGAACAATCTAGATTTTGTCTAAAGTGCCTCCCATGAAGTCACAAAAAAGTAGCGATAGAGAAGGTACTTGCACTACAAATCTTCTCAGGCCTAGTCCCTGTGGGACTGGCTTTCCTCTTTTGCTGAAGGGGTGTCAAAAATATTGTCCAAAACCAAGTTTAAATATCTGAGAGATGTTTAGGGGAGAAAAATTGCAGCCACTCAAGTGTCAGTATAAGGGTGACAGTTTGTCACATGATTGGATACTGAAAGTGCTCTATAGCTGTGCCCTGACCAAAGTGCATGGCTGCAGATCACTTTAAAAATGTCTGATCGCACAACAATCTGAACTCTCATTATATGAGGGTTCAGATATAGGTGCTCCAAAATGGAGCACCTTCATAAAGATCTGTCAGCATCTGCAGCATCTGATGCAGCTGAGCCTTGCCTCCCTGTCTTTGGAATGGGAGGGGAGCAGAGGGAGCTGCTTCTGGGGGTTGTCCAGTCAGCCCTGGAGTTTTCAGGCTTGTGGATCAGAGCTCCCCTAAGGTGTGGGGGACTCTAGTCTATCTTCTCCACCCTCCAGCACCAACTGGGCAACCCCCAGAATGAGCTCCCTGTGCTCCCTTCCCCCCTCTCCCATTTTGAAAACAGGACTGGGAGAGGGACAGGGCATAGCAAAGGGAGAGTGGCTGCAAAGACACAGCCACTCTAAACTGCATCATATCTCCTAGTCTCCAGGACCCTACAGCAAACATCTGTTGGGTCCCAAGGATAGCTTTAACTCATGGTGCTTCCTGGAAAGTGCAATAAGTTACAGTGGGGAGCTGGACTTCTATCTGCACCCTAAGTGTTTCAGGTGAAAATCTTTTTTTCCCTTGCCGTATGCATTTATTGAACTGCTTCCTCTAAGTTACTGAATGTCTAGATGCTAATTGCTAAGTGCTCATCATAACAGCAGATGACTGTGCAATGTCTCCTTTTCAGTCAATCTGATATCATTATCATATGCCATTTGCATCTGAGTGGAAGCTGGTATAAATAGCATGATCCATGAGACCCAAAGGCAATATCTTTATAATTCAAATTGAACAAAGAATGTATTAATAATGAGCACTTACATGCAGAATATCAGAAATTCACTGGTAAGTAGGAGGATAGATATATCACCAGCAAATGAGTTGGCCTGAAATAATACTGCAGTCAAATAAGATTTGAACCATGATATGCCAGTGTGTGGAAGGCCAGTATGAGATTTTCAGCTATGAAGTGCAAGGACATGATGTAACGGGACAAAAAGCAGCTGTTAAATCAAATCAGGCTAAAACTCTACATGCATCACTATGGCTTATTATCTATATAAGAGCCAGTTAAAAGGCTGTGTGAGTGCATCCTGGAATCTGAGGGAGGCTGGAATACAGAATTACATTCAATGTGGCCAATGAGATGATCTTGCACAGATTTCTCCAAGACCTCAGACAGTGAAGACAAATTAAATATCAGGTGATAATTGGTACACAGATTTGGACTGAGTGTTGGTTTGTGAAGAGTAGCAATAATTAATACTGCTTCAAAAGGCTGGAGAGCAGTGCCAGAGAGGAAGGTCAGGCAAAATCTGATTTACGTAAACTCCAAGAGCTTCATCCCAAGTGCAACAGCCCCTCCAGGGCATAGGCACCTCATTTTGTTCTGTGACTGTTTGGAGCCTTCAGCATTAGGTCATGGGGGGGCACAGGCACAAAGCAGTTCAGATAAAGAAATAACTTGGGGTTGCCCACTAGTTTGCTAAACAAATCCTTTTATTTCTGGAAAAGTTAAATTAGGATTTGCTTCTATTTATTGTGTATGTCTGCAATTCCAGATTCCCGTCACAAGCAGAACCTTTTTAAAATTTGAAGGAAAGGCATCTATTGTTGCCAATGTTCAACCTGGTTTCGCACGGGGGAAAAATATGGAACTTTTGTATACCTTCCAGAACCTAGTTTCTGAACTCCCAGCAGTTTTGCTCACAGAGATGCCACTTTTTAGCGTATGTACAGAATATCCATAAAGTAGCTGGCCTTATCTCTTCTTGCCTTATTATCCACTTACAAGCCTTGAAAATATAACTGACATGGTATTTAAATCTCCAGTTTTTAAAAAATATTGAGCCAGAGCCTGAAAATCACACTTAAAAATAAAAATAAATAAACATATTGGGTTTCTTTTTCGCAGATTTCGCAGATCTTAGGGCTGGAAGGGACCTCAGGAGATCATCAAGTCCAGCCCCCTGCCCCGAGGGCAGGAAGTCAGCTAGGGTTAAAGGATCCCAGCAAGATAAGCGTCCAAATGCTTCTTAAAGGAGTCCTCTTTAGGGAGCCTTATTCAAGGCCTTGTGAGTTTGGACAGCAAAGAATTTTTTTTCTTATGTCCAGCCTAAAACAGTCTTGGAGGTGTTTGTGACTGTTGGTCCTTGTCATCCCTTGGGGCTCTCTGGTGTTTGTTTGCCTCTTGGCTTCTGAGCCCTTGTCATACCCTCCAGTCAGATTTGCAAGGTTTTCTTAATTACCAGAAGAACTAGAAATGTGCATTTTTTATATGAAGAACTTAGTTTTCATTTATTTAATCTCTTGTCTCTGTAATCCAGGATTGCTATTCAATGGTCAAGCGTCATGAGCTGATGCTGAAATTGTGAGAGTTGGCAACATGGCAGCACATACAGATTTTTAGAGGTGAAATCACACCACTGATTTTGTCAAAAAGGGTTAGCTTTGATTTGTGGAGAATACCCCAATTCAGTTCACAGATATAAGGGGCAATGGTATCCATGCCACCACTGATAGCAGTAACACTGTAACAAACTGCAATAAACTCCCTCCCAAGTGGCTGCTTGACTCTGTGTATAGGACAGCTGGTTTGGGTCGGGGTAAGTGAAGAGAAATCACTTCTCTCCTTTTGAGCAAGGCTTTGAGGGACAAAGTTTGAAGATTAAGCAGAAAATATTGATACTTGACCAAAAGTGGCCAGCTCTCCCCATTTTTATCATGGGTCTCTTGTTAGCTGATGCTTTTTCTTGAAGTCCCACCTCCTGGAGTTATGGGATTAGGTAGGAGTGTAACCTTCCTTTTTAAAAAAATGTGTGGTTCTAACCCTCATGGTTACAAAGAAAACCCCTAAAACTGTGACTCAGTTGCATTCTGACACTGTGAAACAAGAAGACAAGACATCAGTTGAGTCCCAAATTAATTCTTTTTAATACTATCTGATGATCTTTTGAGAACTGAGTTGTGAATTTGAACTGTTGGGATTGGTGACACTGCTGACCTGCTGATAAGGAAAGCAAGAACTACTTGCGTTCCTTGAAAAAGTCTCTTAACTCAAAGCTGCTTTCACACAAAGGTGACAGTAATTAAAGAACTAACAGGTCTAGTTATTTTTAGTATAAGACCTCAAAGCCCAACTGATACTTTCAAGTGGAGCAATAATCAAATGAGAAACAATTGACTGGTGTCATCATTGCCTGTTGGTCCCAGAGTAATAATGTGAGAAGAAGGAGGTCAAAGAAAATGTAATGAAAAGGAAACAAAGAGTAACCCGAAATAGGAAGGTCTGAATTTCTAGCTCCCAAGCAAAAAAAAAAAAAAAAAAAGATTCTGTAGAAATGCTAAATGGAGAGCTTGTCTGTGGGGCAAAGGGGAAGAATGAAAGTTTCAAGTGTTATGAGAAAATAACAAGCTGCCAAGTCAGACAGGTCAAATGGGCACAGAAACAAGGTTCTCCAGCTATCAAATAGTTCTCCCCATAGGAAAAGAACAAAAATGACAAGACAGACAAGAAAAAAAGTTGGTAGCAAATGACACCCTGGTGGCTTTGTAGGGCAGAAGAATAATATGCAATAAAGAGGAAAATTCATACACAGCCTGTGCCAAGGTTATGCCACAGAAACTGGAGACTGAAAGAGAAACCCCAGTTTGGGTTTACTCGTGCAAGTCACAGATGGCAGTTGTTAGTCATCGCCTGTTTAATGTTAATTAAAGCTTTGTCCCCAGCCAACACTTCCATGTACCAATCAGTATATTAGTTCCTTCCCCAGGTGCACAGTAGGGGTCTAAACAAGAGGAAGCTGAAAGTAAAATGTGTTTAATTTATTTTGATGTATAAAAATGCCAAAAAGGGATTTAACTGTGTCCTCTAGGTGTTCTTGACACTGTTTATTAATACACCTGGAATGAAGCAATGCAAAAGAACCTACTATTTATCTCCCTTCTACCTCAAATAATTTTCTGCTCTGAGAATTGCAACCCCTCACCACCCCCATCTACAAATGCACGTGGAGAAAGACTATCCTTGAAATCTACTGGACACAGTCTATTTCAGACTGAAAAGCAAATTCTAAAATCATAGGCCCACACAGAGAATACTCTGCTTACAGAGTGGAGTTCTTGATTCAACATCTTTGCTGAGATTTGACATTAGGGGACAAACAGCATGGGGAGAGAGAAATGCTTAAAGCTAGGGAACATTGTTTTCCACCAAAAGTGTAAGTGTGTATAGAACAAATATTGTACGGGCGTATGCTACATTGTATTGTCATGCAATAAAAAGAAATCAAACACAGTGCCTGCCAGCTGCTCAATGTAGTTGGATCCTTATACTCATGTGGAGTCCCATTACAAGATGGCAGCCTAAATTAGACAGTCCTCTTTTTTTTTTTGTGGTTTTATCAGACCATTGTTTGTACAGAGATAGGGAATGGAGAAGAGACAGCTGTAAAAAAAGTGCAAGGGAATATTTCTACTAGAGGGCCTTTCTATATTTGCTTGCATTTAATTAACATTTACTTTGCATTTGATGCCAACCCTATTGGCAGCACCTGGGAGGGGAAAATTGAAGTGACAAAAGTTGACAGGAAAGTGAGGGCAAATGTAACAGAGATGAGAGGGTTCAGTCCGGCCAAAGACATGGTTTTGTTCTGGGTGTAGGGTAACAGGTCAATTGGAATGGAGACCTGGATGGGAGCTCCACCTAGGACTTGACAGCTGTGAATATCTTTGACAGTTCATTCTAAACCAGGTTGGGAAGATCTCAAGTCAGTTAGTCATTTTATGTCCATCAGACCAATCTGAGACGGGGTATCAGTAGTGTTAGGAGAACAAATTGTAGTTTTCTGATTGAACACATAACAAACACTCTTCCTCCTTGGGTCCCACAAAAGGAGACTAAGTTACTTGCTCAGGGTCAAATAGGATGTCTGCTACTGAGAAGACTTGTACCAAAGTCTCCCAGTTTCAGAATTGCCAACCCAAGACAGTTTTTTTTACTGACAATCTATAATTTTTTTACTGACAGACAAACTTTTTATTGGTATATGTTTTACATCATGTTTAGTGTAACTTTTCTACCAGGCCTCAGTAGGGTTAGGTTAAAATTTAGGGGTTTAATATCAGCCATAGTAAAAAAGTAAAAAAAGAAAAATTTAAAAGTTTGCAGAAAAAAAAATTCTTGGGTTAACAGCCCTGCTTGACTCCACAGTGATTTTACACTGTGCTGCATTCCCCCCCTCACCATCCTGATGCCCCTGACTGTACCTGTACTTTCCCCATCTCTGACAGCCCACCGCCAGCCTTGCCTCTGCCTTACTTCACTGACAACAATTTTAAGCTTTTTTTTTTACCGACAGAAATCTTACTGGCAGTTGGCAATCCTGCCCCCATCCCAGGCCATTATCTTTACCACTGGGATATCTTTCATCACCAAGGTCTCAAACAAACTCAGCCATTTTTTTCAGATTGAAATACTTTTCTTTTTCTTTTCTTATTTCCCCATATATTTTTTTACCAACAACAATGTCATATTTGATGTGTAACAGGGTAAAGTAGCACAGTAATAGCCTGGTGTTACAGCTGGAAGTCTAGCAAATATTTTATTGATTTGTATGGCTGAACTTAATTACTAAGCTACCTTTTATTTTTTTTCTTCCAGCTGTTTGCTTTCACCCGATATAGCCATTCCTAGTATTGGTTGCACCCCGTGTTTAGTTAAATAAGTCATGATATCTTTGTGCAGATGATTCCACAATGCCAGAGTCATGGTGTTTGGTAAACAGAACCAGGGGACTGTGCATGATGCTGCCTGTGATAAATAGTGCCATTATAATTAGTGTCATTATCTCCAACAGCTAAGCCTTCTGTTCAGGGGATACACAGCATGGAGCCTGAATACTGCAGTCCTTACTCAACTCCCATAGATACAAGTTCTCCAGATCAGCAGGAGCTGAGGTCTGGCCCTCCCCTCATTTTTTTTTTCAATCCTAACGTTCACTGCTTATGTATTTTTACTTAAATAAAAGCACAGGGATGTATGAGGAGGCAGGAGGAAGTCCATATGAGTCCGCTCAGAGCCTCAAATTATTGTCCCCTCTTCTCATCTCCATTTGTCTCTCAGATTTTTCCCTCCCTTTCTTATGTTTCCAAATTCTGCAACCTTTTCCTCATCTGCAATAACATAGAATTTTGTATATT
>NW_005842860.1:154998-157355 GCF_000455745.1 Alligator sinensis | reverse complement strand
GCAGGAATGTAGCTTCTCTTTGTGTTGCAGGGGAATACTCATTGTAAATAAATAAATGCCAATTTAACATATACACATCAAGGAAATATTCACTGGCATGGTGTATCCTGTAGTGTAATCCATGTATATGAAGCTATGCCAGCTGGCTAATGCTTGCCTGGATTGGAAGATGCTAGTGTGTGCCTGCCTGCCTGCCTGCCTGCCTCCCTATGTGTTTGCTGCTGCCCTTTAGTGAATAGAATCACTGTTGTATGATCAACAGTGGTCTTAATGGAGATTCTCTCTCTAGTTTAAGTAAGAGTTGCTTGACCTTTTGGAGCAGGATCATCTAAGCTCTGTCACTGTAACTGCCCCAGAGTTCCTTGTGGTCATGAGGTACAGCTCGTACTGTAGGTGCTTTGTGGGTGGTATTGGCCTGGCCTTAGAAATTCATACTCAAAGTAAAAAATGAAGGCAAGAGGTGGGGAATTCTATTTATATCATAACCAAAAATGGCACTTCCAGAGAATGAGGCCATTCTCTCTACTGAATATCAAAGGTACATTGCAGATAATGGGTGTCCAACAGCTTCTGGAAGAAAAGATGCTGAAAGTTTTTGGTAATGAAAGGGTTAGTAGCAACCCAGTGTTTAGGTCAGCTCTGTGTCTCTGTCTATAATAAATAAAATGTAAGCAGTGTAGCTTAGTTGTGATGAGTCAACTCGGCTGCATTCTTGTTTCTGTCTTTTGAATGGATAATTCAACAGTCATTTGGGGTGTAAAATATTTATAGTCCCACTGAGAGGGTGAAAAGGCATCAAAGGACAAGCATGACTTCAAGTCACCGGTCCAGATACAAAGCAAGTATATGATCACATCTGAGGGAAGAACACTATGTATGTATATGATTATTTTGGGAGTTTGAGCTGCTCAGTGAATGAGACACGAAGTTGGGCACTCTCTCAAACTTATCTTCCAATAAGAATAGAAGTGTCTGCATTTCCCTTCGTAATATGCAATACCAATAGAAAAAAAAGATGAGGGAGAAGCAAAATAGGAAGGAAATAATATTTCAGGGACCTCCCTAGATGTGGCCTGGAGAAATCACTACATTTAGTATATGTTAAATGATGAAGAATTTGACCCTTTTATCCTGTCTTATTTGTTTCCAAAAGCTTATGACCTTCCTTCCCTTGCCTTTTCCTCAGGTGCTGCACTTATTTTCTTCAAGACAGAATATAGCATTTATTAAAGTCCTTTGGTCCTCAGCTGGTAAAGCTAACTATTACTGGTACTAGCGGCAGTGGTGAGACTACAAAGCAGCAGCAGTAATAAAGTCTGCCACTGAAAATCATTTTCTTGGTGTTGGAGCTGGTCATCAGTGGAGGCAGGAAATACAGTCTTCAAACCTGCCTGCTCTGCTGTCTTTGGATTGGTTGATTCTTTTCAGTGTTGCACTGCAAGACACTGATTTTTGCAATATAATAGTGTACAGATAAAAGTGACACTTTTCGCATGGTCTGGCCCTGAAAGCACTGTGTTATATACACACTGTCACAGCTGTGTCATAACACATGTGCACGGCTGCAGAGTGCTTTTAAAATGTCCAATTGTGCTAAAAGTAACAGGTAATAAACAAAAGCACTCAATTAGATCACCTTAGGGAACCTGTATATAGTTGCTTGCATGGGTTACTTGTCCTGTCCCTGGTTTGCTACAGGAAGGAGGCAGAGTGTCTCCTCCCTGTGTAGCCAGGGAAGGGGAGAGTACTGAAGACTCATCCAGCCAGCTGGTTGCCTCCTTGCAGGCAGGGGGTGGTCAAGCCAGCAATCAGGGTGAGGGGCCCTCTGGGTCCTTCTCTAGGGAGAGGGTCCTGGGTACCCAATGGCACTGCTGGGTGGGGGGAAGGGTTAAAAACCCACCTGAGAGACCCTCCCACATGCGGGTAGGCATGGGGGCTGCTTAAGCCCTGGCTGGGATACAAGGCATGCAACAATGCCCCTTGCTGCCTAGCCTCTGTCCGTGCATAGATGCACTGAGTCCCCATGCACAGGAGTTGTATGCTGTAACTTTAAACACTTTGTATAAAGGTACAAAAATATCAGTGTGCCCTGTATAACTTCTGTAAGCACCTGGAGATGCCTCTCTTGACTCCACTAGTTATAAAGTTGAATACTAGCTGTGTGTCCATACTCAGTATTACTGAGTCCATACTTTTGACCTCTGTCTTTTTGACTGCCTTAGTTAACTGAGTCAAAATGATTTCTGAGATCGAATCATAGAAGTAGGGTCAGAAGGGACCTAGTAGATCTTCAAGTCTGACCCCCTGCCTGGGCAGGAGGAAAACTGGGCTCAAATGACCCCAGCCAGGTAGGCATC
>NW_005842860.1:123986-154929 GCF_000455745.1 Alligator sinensis | reverse complement strand
CCCCCTAGTGAGTTTATAGACAGCCACCAGGTCCCCCTTCAGCCTTCTCTTGTGAAGGATGAACAAGTTCAGGTCCCATAGCCTCTCATTGTAGGGTCTGCCCTGCTGTCCCTGGATCATGCAGGTGGTCCTCCTCTGGACCCTCTCAATGTTGTCCACATCCCTCTTGAAGTGGGGTGTCCAGAACTGGACACAGTACTCCAGCTGTGGCCTGACCAGTGTCGCGTAGAGGGGGAGGATCACCTCCTTGGCCCTACTTGAGATGCACCTGTGGATGCACAATAAGGTCCAGTTAGCCCTGCCGACTGTGACCTCGCATTGTCAGCCCATGTTCATCTTGGAGTCAATGATGACTCCAAGATCCCTTTCTGCCTCCGTGCTCTCAAGAAGGGAGTTTCCCATCTTATAAGTGTGCTGCTGGTTACTACTGCCCAAGTGCAGCACCCTGCACTTGTCAGTATTGAAATGCATCCTGTTTTTGTTAGCCCACCCTTGCAACCTATCCAGGTCTTTCTGCAGTCTTTCTCTCCCTACTAGCGTGCCCACCTCACCCCAAATTTTGGTATCATCAGCAAATTTGAAAAAGGTTGCTTTTCACCCCATTGTCCAAATCGCTGATAAAGAAATTGAACAGTGTGGGCCCAAGGACCGAGCCCTAGGGGACTCCGCTGCCCACTTCCCTCCAGGTTGAATATGACCCGTCCGCCACCACCCTCTGAGTACGACCGTTCAACCAATTTGCAATCCATCTGACCGTGTAGGCATTGATGTCACAGTCGCCTTATTTTTTAATGAGGATGGGGATTAATTATTTTTTAATAATAATTTCTATGTGGTTGAACTATGCTTGCTCTGGTATGGCTCTCTCTCAGACTAACACATCTATAATTAAGAAAATAGAGACTTAGCTACTTCTAGAGCTGTAGAAAGGCACCTCCTGAAGGGCCCATGTATCCTGTCCCAATTTTATAGGAGTGTTTCTTGATTTTGTATCACTCAGGAAAACCTTTAGGGAAGCTTATTTTAAATGAAGAAATCAATATTTAATTTCAGAATAATGAAATATGAAAATAAGTAACTTCGGGAATGCTTTGCTGGTGCTAATATCTATTTACCTATTACATTTTGATGTAATTTAGACTTTGCGTTTTCAGACTTCAGAGTAGATGGATTAGCAACACATAGCTACTCTTAATGAGGAAAGTGGAGATTTAGTTGCTGGGGGCTAGACAGTAGGGCTGTGTGAAATTTCACCACCTGTTTTGTTTTGATGTTGTTTTGACACGTTTCAAGCTCAAAACAGTGAAATCAAAATGAAACAAAGGGCTTTGAAACGGCCTCAAAACGAAACAAAGGGCTTCAAAACACTTCAAAAGTTTCAAAACATTTTGAGTTTCAAAGCTGGGCTTGCTTGCAGGGAAACAGAAAGTAAGAAGAGGGAGGGGGAAGAGGGGGCAAGGACTGCTTTGATATTGACTGTGTAGCTGGCCAGTGACTGATCCTTCCCTCAGGTCCCTTCCAATCCCAGTGCTCTAGGGGAGGGATGAAAACAGCATACAAAGCAGCACTGTTTGAACTGAGCTGCCTTCTGCCTTGGGGTCAGTTACTGAGCGGTGTCTTTCAGCAGTGTCAAACAACAAAGGCTATCTTTCATTTCCTACTTGCTAGCCTAGCAAGTGGGATTCATCAATACCTTTTCCCTTTTATACCCTTTTATATTATTTTTATATTCATTCATTCCATTCAATTTATTCCTCCCCCAAAATCCTCTTTTTGTTTTTGTTAGTCTATTTTGATTCTTTTTCCTCAGAAAAGAAATCTGTGCTTTCTCCCAGTGTGCATTTCATTCACTGTGCGGAGAAGCATAGCATATATTGCATATTATAATATAGAATTTATAGCGGAACACATTTATACATTTTTATTTTATTTATTACATAAATACAGACATAAATTACATAAATACACATACATATAAAATTATCCACATATATTACATAAATCAGATTACATTACAGAACACGCAGATTTTCCAGCACATAGATGCAAAGACACTACAAAACACACCATGAAGCGTGCTGGAAAGGCAGCTGGCAAGCCTTCAGGGAGGGGTGAAAGAGGGGGTAGAAGGAGAGCTATAAGTTTCCCGCCCCCTCCCAAAATGAGAGACAGCCTCTTTGCTACAACAAGCAGGCATGAGGCTTCCACTAATTGTACAAGTAGTAATGAGAGGGGAGCAGTGCCACTGTCTGTGCCTGAGTCTCATCCCCTCCAAGAGCACCAGGTGTAACCCCACTACCACCACCATGATGACAAGCAGCAGCACCAGCATGACAGTCTCCTCCACCCCCATTTCACTTCCCAGCCTGAGCCTTCCAGTGTCAGAGGAAGAGCTGGATCTGGATCTGAGTGCCATACAAGGGAAATTTTGGGTAAGGAGGGAGAATCATCTGAGTTTGTGCTCCACACCCTTCAAGTTTCCCTTAGAGTCAGGTCTCCTTCCCCAGAAGACACTTCAGAGGAGGTCGAGGTGGAGGTGGAGGCAAGTGGCTCAGCTGAGTCCACTCCTCCTGTAGCTGTGCCTCTGCCTGCTGAGGAGAGGGAAAGGCAGCATCCGCACATGCACCCACATCTCAGAAGCGAGCTGGTAAGGTGGTGTGGGATCATTTTGAGCTGGCAGATGATCCCATATATGCTATCTGTCTGTACTGCCAAGCCAAAGCCAGCTGGGGCAAGGGAACAAAATACATGAGCACCATGGGCATGCTGATGCATCTCCACAGGCATCACCCCCTTGCCCTTGCTCCTCCTCAACCTGGCACCGGTGGGAGCATACCCAAAGAGAAGTCCCCCCCCTCAAAGCCCCTGCCCCCCCAAAGCAGAGGCAGGCCATCCTGGAACAGTGGGGGAAGGTGGACAGAAAGGGGGGCACATTGCAAATGTGAGCAAGATCACTCAGAGCATTGGGGAGATGCTTGCTGTGGATGGCCAGCCCTTCTTAGTTGAGCAGCCAGGGATCAGGTGGGTCATGGTGCTCGTGGCCTCATCATACCAAATGTCTGTATGCACCACCTTCAGCAGGGCAATTATGCCCTCCCTGTATGAAGCATGCAGGGATTACCTGAGGGAGTAGCTGCACAAGGCAGGTCCGCAGGTGGCCTTATGCTTCACCTTGGACATCTGGAGCAGTCAGGTGCAGATCATGCATACCTCTCCCTCGCAGGGCACTTGTACAACCAGTTAGGTTGTTGGTGGGCTCTCCTTCAAGTCAAGGTGATGGATGACTCCCACACAGCAACAGAGATCATGGAGGCCATGAACTGCTTAGTGCAGGGGTGGCTTGTTGGTCAGGGTGAACTCACCTGTGGGTTCATGGTCACCGACAATGGGGCAAATATGGTCAATATGCTCCGTGATGCCAACTTTGTTGGTATCTGCTGTGTGGCACACAAGTTCCACCTCACTGTCAGTGATGTCTTGGAGAGGGACAGGGCTACTGGTGATGGCACTTAAACCACCAGCGAGCTCATTTCGAAATGCAGGAAGATGCCAGGCTACTTTCACCAAAGCATCAAGAGGGGTAAGATGCTGCAGAACAAACAAGCAGAGCTGAACATCTCTCAGCACAAAATCATGCAGGATGTGGAGACTTGGTGGAACTCCACATACCTGATGGTCGAGAGGCTGGTGGAGCAACAGAAGGCCATCCATGAGCTATCCCAATCTCCCCAAGCAAGGCTCAGTGGCCCCCTTAACAGAGCTGAGTGGGATACCATCTCCCAGATCTTAGTGGCCCTCAAGCCCTTCCTTGAGGCCACCGAGACCCTCAGCGCTGGCAATGCCCTCCTTAGCCCCGTGATCCCTGTAGTGCAGGAACTTCAAAACGAAATGGAGAAGTTCCAGGGGATCAATGTTCCTGGCTGGGGCAAGCTGCTATCACCAGATGTTCAGGTACTGGTGGGGCGGCTGAAAGAGGGCATCAGGAAATGGCTTGATTACTTGCAGTACAGTATGGTCCATGTGTAACCCAAGGGTGAAGGGGAGTGTATGCAGCAGCCAATGCCTGAATGAATGGACAGAGGTGCTGGTGAAGTCAGGGAGGCAGAATGGTGGAGGCAGTGGGACATGGAAGAGGGGGATCCACTGTCCCATGCCAGCACACCATCCACCATCCAGTCTCTTCCTCCACCACAGTTGCTGCCAATGTGTTCCAAGGGAATGGCTTCCATGGTGGGGTCCAGAGGCACCAGAACCCATCGTCAGGCAGGTAGTGCTCAAGCCTTGGTGGCTGCCTTTCTCACCAAGGATGCGGAGCCACTGCTGTGAGACCCCTTGGCCTATTGGGCAAGCCACAGCCAGATGTGCTCCCAGGCAACCATAGCCAGATCCAGCCACATGTCCTGTCCACTTACCAGTGTTCCAAGTGAGAGGGTGTTCAACATTGCTGGTGATGTAGTGACACCTCACTGCACCTCCCTGGATCCTGGTTTTGTAGAGCATTTGGTGTTCCTGAAGGTGAACCTCCCACTGCTGGGGTTCCCCAAGCTCCACGTGCAGAGTGAGTAAGTACCACCCTCCTCACTGTCCTCACCTATTTCCTTTTTTCATTTTTTAAAAACCATTTAATGCCCTGCTCTCAGAGCTGGAGGTGGAACTCACTGCATCATCATCAGCAGGGGAAGAACATGTCTCTGCTAAGCTCCTGTGCTGGGACAAACTTGAAGGTATGGGCTGGGGCTATAGGGAAGGAGGAGACCCCAGGTCCTGGGCATGAGTACTAAAATTGCACTCTGTCAGTCAGGGGGCCTGGTGGGACTGTCGGTGGTGCGGCAATGCATGGACTGAGGATCCCCCTGGTGAAAAGTGGGTAGGAGGCACCATAACCTCCAGCTTCCATACACACGCGCACAGTTCTGGCTGGGGAAAGCCACGTCTTTGACAGGCCTGAGGCTTGCTGGTTGCAGTGGAGTTGCAAGGCTCCATGTGAGCTCAGCTTAGCTGCCTGGGATGCCAGCTTTTGGGTTAAAAAGCCCTTTGTCAGGCTGAGGTAACACCTGTAGTTGGTGTGTGTGCTGTTCCTGGATGGAAGGAATAGTAAAGAAGCCAGAGGCTGGCATGCATTGCGGCCGGCCTGGCCCGCAACGCAGGAAAGAAAGCCAGTCAGTGAAAATGGAAATAGAGACGTCAGGGGGTGAGGGACAGGCTGGGGTGGGGGGTGGTGGGGGTAGGAGGATATAGCAGGTAGAAGTGGAGAGGTACCTGGGGAGTCAGATGTCTGGCAGGTTGTAGTGTGTCAGAATTCCAATGTCTATATTACCTGAGATGCTGCTGTTGCTACTGTGCTGCTTACTCAGTTATTACCTGTTGTTGTTTAAAGTGGTGGACCAGGCTGAGGATGTAGGGGAAGAGGAGACCTCATTGGGGCACACTACTGTGTTGTGTAGAGGCCCCAGCGCCATTGAAGGCGTGCCTTAACACACACATGGTCACGTCATGAGTTTTTTCTTGTCAGCAGCTTGAGGTGCAGTTTCCCAGAAACCCCTGCATCTATTTCCTTGAAACATGGCAGGCTTTGTGGCCTCAGCAGGGGCTACTACCTCTGCAGGTTTCATTTGAATCAGGCAAGAAATGATAAAGTTATAGGCAGTTTTGTGAGTCCCCATTATAGCCTATGGGTGAAATGTTGAAACAGCATCGAAACAGCGAAACAGTTTTGACAACCTAAAATGGAACAGTGCTTCAAAATGAAATGAAACTCAAAACAAAATAATGTCCCATCAAAACAGCGAAACGGAAGTTGAAATGAAACGGTGCTGTTTTGCACAGCCCTTCTAGACAGGTAGGCTGATTTTGTGGTACAAACATAGTAACTGATTCTTTCTCTTAATGTTGTTACATTGGAATTATTTTAGGCTTTTGAGTTACTTTATTAAAATGAATGGGGCATTTCACTTTTTTAAGCCCTTGGTTCAAACAGTCTACAGACTCAAGACCGTTCTGAACTGGTTGTCTGTCTTCACAACTTGAGGAGCAAAAGCCTGTTTGTTGTAAAAGAAGGGTTGAATTTTGGAGCACCACTTTGTGGCAAGAGATGGATGGGTTCTGCAGCAAAGTTTGTGGGCCCACATTGCAAAAGAAACAGAATCCTTCAGAGTGCACTTGTCCATTAGCTTTTCTCTTTCCATAGCTACTGTGTGTATAATGCAGAGACACATTTGCTTTTCTCTCCTGAATGGAATGCATCTTCGCTTGCCCTCAGCCAGTCTTAATTACTGCTTAATTCTGCTTTGTATATTTTGAGAATACGCAAAGGGAAGTCTTGTGTTTCCTATTCTAATCGTTTGATTTCCTTAATGTCTGTTCTTTGTCAGTATCATTTCCCCCAAACTATTTAAAATTGCTTTCTGAGTTTCAGCTCCTACTGTCACCTTATCCTCTATGCACTGAATTGTTGCTATTTTGTAGTATTTATAATGAAAATGGAGGCCCCATTATGCCAGTTGCATAGAAATACACACAGGGACCTGAATGTTTGATTTTGTTAACTTTCATTAAAGGTTCACAAAAGCTACTAGTAACATGGTTTGTGGAGGTGGGAGGAAAGAATGTTAACTCAGAACTGTGCAAAGCCCTCTGAACAGACTCTACGCCCTCCTGAGTTAACTAAATATTAAGTGGCCAGGAATTTAACAGTTAATTAGACCTGCATTTCTTACTGCCTGTGAGATTACAAGGGTCACACTTCATGTAGTTACGTGGAGTTCATTGTTTAGGAAGACTGTTACTATTCTAACTGAACAAAATTAAACACTGTACTTGCATATAAATGAAGGTATGGCTTCAGTCTGAAGATCAGATCTGCATGGTTGCAGCCTTTTGGCAACAGTGGGCCTCCACATAGGCTTAGATGCACATCAGTCTGATTCCAAGATCTGGGCCCTTGTTCATAACAATTATGTAACTATAACAACACAATTTACTGTTGAATGCATCTCTGTTAAATACCAAGGGCTGGATTCTACTCTACTTATTAGATGTCCAAGTGCTGCTTAGATGTAAGTGTCCAAGTATGATCCTAGTTCACTCTTCCTGATTCCCTAAAAAAAATAATTCATAGATTTCATAGACATTAGTGCTGGAAAGGTCCTCATGAGATCACAGAGTCCAGCCCCCTACCCAAGGGGCAGGAAGTCAGCTGGGGTCAGATCACCCCAGCAAGATAAGCATCCAAGTGTTTCTTAAAGGTATCTAGAGTAGGTGCTTGCACCACTTCTGAGAGGAGTCTATTCCAGACTCTAGAGACTTGGGCAGTAAAGAAGTTTTTCCTTATATCCAGCCTAAAACGGACATTCTCCCAGTTCCTGATGCACACACCTGATATAGTTATAGGCTGCCACCAAGTCACCCCTGAGCCTGCACTTCTCCAGGCTGAAGAGTCCCATGCCTCAGCCTCTTCTCATAAGGTCTTTTCTCTTGACCTCTAATCATGTGCATGGCTCTCCTCTGGACTCTCTCAAGCTTCTCCACATCTTTTCTAAAGTGTGGAGCCCAGAACTGGATGCAGTACTCCAGCTGCGGCCTCACCAAGGCCAAGTAAAGTGGGAGGATGTCTTCTTGGATCTTGCATGAGATGCATTGGTAGATGCAAGCCAGAGTTTTATTTGCTTTGCCAGATGTGGCATCACATTGGTGGCTCATGTTCAACTTGTGGTCAATCATGACTCCCAAGTCTTTCAGTTGTGGTGCTAGTGAGTGTAGCACTGCCGAGCCTATAAGTATGATGTGGGGTTTTTCTCCTGAAGTGGAACACCTTACATTTCTCCGTGTTGAATGTCACAAGGTTTTGATATGCCCACCCTGCGAGCCTGTCCAGGTTGGCCTGAATTGCCAGCCAATCCTCTAGAGTGACTGCATTTCCTCATAATCTGGTGTCATCCACAAACTGAGCCAGTCTGCTTCTGACATCCAAGTCCAGATAATTTATAAATATATTAAAGAGTACTGGTCCGAGTACTGAGCCCTGGGGTATGCCACTGGTCCCCATGCACCATGTTGATTTGGTTTCATCGACTATCACTCTCTGGGTCTGACCACCGAGCCAGTTCCCTAGCCATCAGATCATAAGATTGTCAAGGCCGCAGTTCCCCAATTTTACTATAAGGACATCATGGGAGACCAAGTCAAAGGCCTTTGACATATGACATCAACCTCTTCTCCTTTGGAAGGAAATGAGATTGGTCAGGCAAGACCTACCCACAACAAAGCCATGTTGTCTATCTCTCAGTACATTGCCTTCTGTTGGTCTGTTGTTGATGGTTTCTTTGATTTTTCCCAAGATCTTTCAGAGGATTGAGGTCAAACTGATTGGCCTGTAGTTCCCTGGATCTTCCTTCTTTCCTTTCTTGAAGATAGGCTCCACACTGGCCCTCACAGGATCTTTGCCAATTATAGGCGTATGATCACCCTTATCCTGGTAATCCTACATCCTGTTAGGCAGGGTGATTCCCTTGGGCTGGTGGAAAACCAACACAAAGTAATCGTTGAGGAGATTAGCTTTTTCCTGGGTGTCTGTTGTCAGCTGCCCCATTAACAGGGGCAGGAGGCATTAACATGTCTCCCTGTGTAACACCATCCTTTTAGTCTGAAGACTAAGTCCCCCAAGATCAAGGAGGAAGAGGACCCATCACCT
This sequence comes from Alligator sinensis, assembly GCF_000455745.1. Lineage (NCBI taxonomy): Eukaryota > Metazoa > Chordata > Crocodylia > Alligatoridae > Alligator > Alligator sinensis. Next base: position 146,240 of record NW_005842860.1, on the reverse strand, counting down.
TTTGCGATTATAGCTTTTCAGAGGCTCGGCAGGAGGATCACACTTGACACTTAGATGCCTAATAAATAAAAAAAAGGATCTAGCCTTAAGGACTTCTTGTTTAAAGCCTCCATCTGTTAGTGTTAAGTCTGATTCATCCCCCTCAATGTATTGTCCTAAATAGGGAGTACTGTTAGTACATGACTAACCAGTTGTGTTGCTCTTTCCCAGAACAGGCCGCACATCTGTGGTAGATGGGGTGATTATACTATATAGTGTGTAAAGTGCTTTGGTATTCACCTGTGAGGAAGGTCCTCTACGAGTTTCACCTATGAATGGAATATCTCTGGTTCATTCGTAAGAACATTAGATCTGCTGTCACACTTGATTAGACCAAAGGTCCACCCCTCACCAGTATCCTGTCTCAGACAGTGGGAAGTAGCAATTGTTTTAGAGGAAGAGTATAGCAATAATAGCCTAGTATAGCAACAATGTAATAGCCTCTGATGAACTTATCCTCCATAAGTATGTTTAAACATACGTTTGTCTAAAGAGCAGTCTTCTTCTCAGCATACTTTTGATATTAAGGTCTTCTGGGAGTGGATTGGGTGGGGGTGTCTTTTTTTCATTGAAGTAAATGGATAAATATTCCTAAATGCTATTGGAATATTTGTTACCACTTTGCCCAGTTAAAGCCTGCTCACATCAGTTTTGAAAGGACTGAGGAATGGATGAGTGGGAAAGCACATCTTAACCATGTCTTCAGACACCCATAGATAGGCGGATGAATGTGGAGAATGAATTTATGGATGTCCTATTCATCTTCATTAGAGATTATCTCATTTATATCTATAATACACAGTGGACTTTGGTTTTAAATTGCCACTGAGTTAATTGAGCCTGTGATTTAACATGAGGTCTTCACAATTACCTTATTTACATAAGGTTCTTGTGTGGAAGAAGTGATAGTCTTGCATTGTTTTTATACATAGGATTCAACTAGGAGCTGATCTTGAAAATGCTCAGAGCTCCTGCCAAGTGTTAGACACTGTCTGATTGATTTCACAGAATCAGACCTTTTGGTGTTTTCACCAGTCACTTCAGATGTAATGATGGTTATTTCTTTTTCCTGTGATGCCATAATATGCATCCCAGTTTACAGACTAAGCAAAACATCCAATCCTGCCTCAGACAGCTTACAGTCAGTATAAACATTGCTGTGTGAGAACTCATACTGCAACCTGGTGGTTCACTTGCGGTTTTGCCATAAGCAAGGGCAAAATACCACACAGCAGATCAGGGGACTAAAATGTCCTTGATTACCTTTATGCTCAATGGAGGGAGGCAATGTGTAGACTTTACAGCTTTCAGTTCCATGCCATCTCAGCTGCACCAACTGCTTTGTTGATCAGATTGGACAGCAGAAAGACAGGCTTGTTTTGCGCATACTTACCTGCTGCATGGAAAATGGTCTCCCTTTACACTCTGACTGGCACTATGACTAGCTTGTGTAGAAGAGAAAGGGTGTATCTCATACCTCTTTATTTTCCTGTGCAGACATAGAACCATGTCCTGAAACACAAGCTTCAACTATAAAGGAAGACACATATGCTGCATTAGTATAATAATGGATTTTGTGCTTCCTCTCTCTAAAAGAACACAATGCATCTTTTCTGTGTTGCTCTATGGTATTGCTCAGTGTTATACTTAATTAATGCAAGCAGTAATTTCTTCCTGGTTGCAACATTCCAGTGCAATAGTTTGTTTCTTTGCTTAGCTAATTAGAAAAATTAAAGACTCGGCCTGCATGTGTGGAGTTTTGCCAGCCTATCAGCCACCAAATGACTTATTTAATTACTGAACTTTGGGTATGTAATGAGGGGTGAAGCATTCAAATGTACAGACAATGTGTTTGTCATTAATTAGGTGACAGACAAAGAGAGGATCTTTTTTTTTTTTTTAATTGTTTGATCTCCTGTCTTGTTTCTGATGCGTTAAAGCCCAGGCAGTTCTTTCTTCCCAAAAATGGAGCTTAAAGAAATGAAAATTGCTTTAAGTGCAAATAATTTTTAGGTTGAGATGCAATAAAATCAAATATTAGGCTGTGATGGTTTTTGGTTTTGAGCATTTGGTTATTTTAGAATACAACTTTGACAGTAGTGGGAGTATGAAAATGTTGAATCTTTTTGTACACTTCACCAAACTTCTTCATGCTTCTATTTTATTTATGCCAAAACAGAGATGATTCAGGGCCAAATATCCAGCAATAAATAGACTGGGGCCTGGCTACATGAACAAGCTCTTGCAAGGTAAGCTGGAGTGTGAACTTATGGTGCATCAGGTACTCCATGCACACACTCCTGCCTCATGGGAAATGCCAGGCAGTTAACCCTCACTTTGACTGAAGACAAGAACTTGCACATGGGCAGTTACAATGGAGCAGCAGCTGCACTTTAAGTTCACACCCCATCTTCCCTCTCAGTCACCTTACCTGTCCCTGCAGTCATACAAGTTCCCTCATGGTAACTTGTTTGTTTTACAATACCCTTTTCTGAGTCTATTTTATCCCAGCTGGTGACCTGTCCTTCTGCCTTCCAAATAAAGGAGGACTTGGCCAGTCTTGCTTTGTGTATACATCTCTTTCAAGATACAAGAGTGGTATTAGTTGGAGGAGCTGCACTGATAGGCCCAAACTATGTGAGCACAACATTTGGAATGGTCTTTGCACAGGAGTCATCTTCTGTAAATTTTCCTTAACTAAGGACACTGCTCCCTTTTTATATGGGTGCCAGTGGCCTTCAATTCAGGAAGGTTTCAGTGATTTTCAAAAGTTTGCTTTTCTCCCCCTCATTATTTCCAACCCTCCTCTCTGTAGTCAGCTCCCACTACAGCTGCAGTCTCACTGACTGTTGCCAACTTCCCCCGGAATGACTAATAAGCTTGTCCTTTCCTATGATTGTTTGAGGTAAAAAAAACTCCCTTCCTTCCTCACATCCATGCTATTAATAATCTTTAGACATCATGGACCATCTCTTCAAAAAAAGTGAGAGTAATAAGAATTCTTGGCACTAGAGCAGCTTGTCTGTCACTCCTCCAATTCTAGTCTAGATGCAACAGTAGCTGCTTTTGGCTACTGTTAAATCCTTTTTAGATAATAACACCCATGGGTTGGAGACGGCAGGAGGGATGAAGCAGATATCTTCAGAGGCTGACTTGACTGGCAGGTCAGGAATAGTATCAAACTCATCCTCAGAACTTATGTAAAATACTGCAAGCTTCCTGAGAATGGGGAGACAACAGCTTTTTCATCAACAGACCAATCCTTCAGGGGAACCCCCCCCCCCCACAAACTCAAGCACTTTTCCCAAGCCAAACCACCTGGATTAGACAGGAACACCTTCCCTGACACGACCCAGGTTCACTGCCGGGCACGTGCTGGGGGGACCCTTGCTCCTGTGGGAAGCTTCATCTGCCTCGGCATCCACAAGCTGCGCCTGGTACCTGAAGGTATGTAGAAAAAACATTTAAAGTTGTGTCTATGGCCGAATCACTGATTCTCCAAATCGGCATTGAATCTTCAGATTCACATTTGGCCGATTCGAATTGGGGACAGTGATCTGAATCAATGAATCGAATCACTATCCCGGATTCAGGCCAAATATGAATCCAAATTGAATATGGCCTGTTTCACACACCCCTAGTGAGCAGCAGCCATCAGCAGCAAAACCCTCTAATTTACAGGAGTGTAGAAATGTTATTGTGCTGTCTGGACCTGTGTAATCAGTGGTTGGGCAGTGTCAAGCAGATTCAGTCTGGCTCAGTTGTCTTTGCTCACTTGTTGAAGCAACTTCAAGAGCTGCTTTACAAACCTTTTGTATTTATGACAAATCAGATAATTCCCTTTTACAGATCAAATAAGCATTAAATACTGTTTTGTTCAAAGGAAGAAGATAATATAATTTTGAATGAATTAATTACTGCAGTAGTACGATTTACACATTTAGATTAATTGATCTAATCATTACTACAATTTTGACTGGTGTATTGTTAATCCTTTCTGTCTTTCCATCCCAAAGCTCTGGTAAAGTAGGTAAAGTGTCTTTCTGTTAGATTAATTTTGCTTGCTAGATTTTCCTCCATCTTCATTTAACTTTGATTAAGTTCATAAAATAAAAACAAATACTAAATTTAAACATGCAGAAGCAGAGAAGACATTACTGTATTTACTTGACTATAATATGGGTTTTTTTTCACCAAATCAGGATGGGAGAGAAAGCCCTTTGTCTTACATTCACATACCAGCAATGCCCCAATAAAACAAATGGTGGGAGTGTGTGTGTGTGTGTGTGTCCCTTAAAAAAAAGAAAAAAAAAATATAGTTGCTCCCCAAGGAGGAACCAAGTACTGGGTCTGGAGGTACTGCAATACTAGGCTGGCTTTGGTACCAGAAACGCTAGGTTAGTGCAACCCATCTCAACAAGACATAGTCCTCATTGTGCTCAGCCCCCCTCAGTGCCAACTCTTTATCCAGTCATGGTGAACCAGTATATCAAATCATTTTAACTTCCTTTTCACTCCCACAGCTTAGTAGTGTCTTTCCCATTTCCAATGATTCCTGTTTCTTCACAAGCTTTAAATGTCTGCCTTCTACATAGCTGAGAGGGGTTGAGAAATAGGTATAAAGACAAAGCAGATCCTCAGGGTGCTAGTCTTCACATCCTAACAACGTTAAGTAGGTTAAACACTGGTCTTAGATTATTTGACAGTGTCTCAATCATTTAAACCCCAACCCAGACACGCTCGGGGATGCCAAGTGTGAGAGAGGAAAAAAGCGCGACAACTAGTAGGTGAAGAAAATTCATAAGTTTACTTACAAACCAACAAGATGATTAATGAGTTGAATCAACTTGATGAATACAGGAACTAATTACAAGGACTATTTACAGTAGCAGGTGGACACAGACGACGTGGTGCGGAGAACGAACAGATGATGGGTAGCGGCGAGTAACAAGCAAGGTGTAATTGTGAAGGTTGACTGCAGCCGAAAATACTATCAGTACAAGTATGATGCCTAGTTGGGCAACACACAGGGCATTCCGGATAGCGTGTGGTCTAGCTATAAGCTGTGGTAGCCTATGCTAGGAATCTAGCTAGAGGCCTAGGGGTCTGTCCAGACAAGACAGGTGATCAGGCTGTCTTCCTGAGTTTGGGAGCGTCTGGGGACCCCACGCTGAGGCGCGCAGTCCCCTTTATAGACTCCCTAGCCAATCAGGGTGCCCCCTTGATGGAACATTCTGGAGGCCTCAGCATGCTGGTCCGGCCAGTCACGCTCTAGGGGCAACTTCTGATTGGTTAGGCTACTAGCGATCACGCACTGTCCGCATGATAGTGCAGGTTAAGGTCTCATTCCTCCGCCACTGCATCACCGAATACCAGTCACGGGTAGCCATGTCACTTAATGTCTTAAACAACAATCTGGTGGAGTCACATCACCTCCTGACAATTTGTATAGGCAAATGTATTTTTTAGGCTGTTCTCTTTCAACTATGCCATTTTTTCCGTGTCCAGAGATAACAATCAAACTGCTAATCACTCAGTGAGGCAGCTGTTTTAATACAAGTCCTCCCTTGATAGTGTGGGCAAATAGTAGAAAAACCTGGCACGTTCAAGTAACACAAGACACTGGTGTTAAGAAATTCATGAAGGAGTTAACTCTTTTTTTACTGTAGCCTTGTATTGTGCTTAGGTACAGTGTTGCAGCAAATAATTAACTGCTTGGCTGACTCCACCCTGCAATACTTAAGTATAGCAGGATGAAAAATGTAGTGGGGAATGTTTAAGTTATGGTAATACATGTTCTGAAAGCCTTTCTTTTTCTGTCTGTGCACTGAGCAAGTATCAGGTGCTGATGCTGTTCTCATCCCTTTATAAGACAAAGGAAGTTGCTGTTTTGGACCCAGGAGATTTAAAAAAAAGACAGTTCATTAGATTTCCTGAAGTTGCAGGAGTGTGTGATGAGGTATACCAGGTGCTGTGTTGCACAAATATCACATGCCAGTGGGAGGCTGGAAGGAACTGGGAGTTCCTCATTTTAAGCTCTGAAGTGGGGTTTAGTTAGTATGCTACAGCAGGGGTTGTCAATCGGGGGTATGGGTACTTGGGAAGGCCCTAGGGGGTACGCACAGGTGGGGATGGAGTGCCGCTACCCATCACCCCGCGTCGCCACCTCCCAGGAGCACAGCTGGGGTAGGGGGGTGGCAAGGGCACTGGTGCTCCTCTGCGGGCTGCACAGGCGCTGCCCGGCCGGCCAGATGGGCGGGGGGAGGGGGGAGAGCTTGCACGCAGCCCCTGCCGCCACCATCCACCACCACGTGCTGCTGCTGCACTGCATGTGGCCAAGTGCCACACCCCCACACCACCCCTCTGCTCCACATCCAGGCATCAGGGGGTGCACTTATTAAAAAAGGTTGAAAACTCCTGTGCTAGAGGCCTAACACAGAAGCTTTGACCAGTGGCATCTCCTGGCTGGCAACAGTGGCAACTAGTATTTTTTGACCCCCCTTTCTCTCCCAACTTGTGCCTGAGGCTGCTGTTACCCTCTCCCCTTCCTGCTCAGTTACAGTGCACCAGTAAGAGGATATTTGAGTTGCAGTTTGGCTGGAATGTTACAGTAAAACTCCTACGTGGACAGAAAGAACTCCTGGGACTTAAGGGACAAACTTTTAAGAAAGTTGTGCCTGTTTTCTTTCCAGCCTAATTTGAAAGAATAGTTATATGTCTGCCCAGGCTTGTTGAATTTACAGTTGTTGCAAGTATATGTGTGATGGTGGTAACTGTGTGTGCCAGTGCATGCAAGTTCTCACACACACAGTTGTCTGAAACATTTTCTGTCTGACACAAAATGGCTACAGTTGTCTCTTAATTTTGCTTCTCACTTTAAAATAATAATATGCAATAACATTTTGAATGTTTGATTAAAAAAAAAATTCTGGGGCCTTTTAGCATAATGCCTTTGGGGGATTTTGTCTTCATACCTGCAATAAATTAAACAGATATAATAATATAGATAAGGAATATTTTAGGGACCGACTGTCACATTCACACTGGATTTTTGTTACTGTTTGTCAAAAGTCCTTCTTTTGTTCATTTTGCTCTTTGAAAGACGCACAAAAATATAGGACTCATTTCTAATAGAAAGAAGGGAAATGTAGTTCAATAGAAGCTTAGTACTTCATTGATCTTAAGTGGTTTGTATTTGTTTATATTTTCCATCTTGATATTTGTGTGGGGGCCATGTTCTGGAAATGCACATGGACCCTAACACAGCAAATTTAAACATATATTTAAATCATATTGAAATCAATGCATCTTAAGCACCTGCAGAATGTGCTTTGCTGGGTTGTGGCCCCAGGTAGTTCCACTGAGTTCAGTGGAGATGCTGGTGTAAGTAATGCCACTTGTGAGTAAGTGCTTGTGGGATTGGGGCAATTCATCGCAGTCATGGATGCTTCTCTCGCATGTCTCACTTACAGAAGTGCTTACAGTATAAACTTTTAAAATTGTTAACCAAAATTTCCAAAAGTGACTCATGTTTTTGGGTACTTCCCACTTTATACAAACAGCTCTTTGATTCATGTCCCTGAATCAGTAGTCACTTTTGTAAATGAATTTAATTGCCATTATAAATAAATCATAATCCTGATAATTTTTTTAGTTTGCTTTTCCTTCTGATTGACCAAATAACATCTCATAAATCTGATTCCTCATGGCATTTAGAAAGTTTCTGTACTTCTCTGGTGACACATTTCACAGTGTCACAGTCTTCTTCTTTCTCCCTCCCTCCCCTACCCCCAACCCATTCTTATCCCTTTGAGGGAGATGATAATGACTTAACTGAAAACTACAGTAAGACCAAAAATCCAATGAAAAATTCATCATGTAGAAACAAGCAGAAAGAATAATGACAATAAAAATAACTGTGTCCTCAAGGTGAAATGGAACCGAAGTTAGAAGCCTCATTATGGTTAAAGATGACATTTTTATTGGAATCTGTTTGCATTTATTATTCTTTTGTAGTCAGTGGTGGTTCCTTTTCATTGTATCTTATCCTCCTTCTCCAGGGAAACAAATGCATTAGGGGAGATGGTAACCAATGGCAACCAGCCACAATGTGAGAGAGGCAAACTAACATGGGAAGTGATTCTTAATTAATGTTTGCTTGGCAAGGGAAGCTCAAGGAAGCTATCCTCTTTCCCCTCTCTTGGTAGACATGTCTTTTGCTGAATACATTGTGAGATATGTTGGTGACAGCAGGCACCCTGTTAGCTGTGCTTCCAGTTTTAGTTTTGAGTTAGTGACAATCAGTCTTGATTGCCCATGTGCGGATAGGATTAAAAGAGTACATAGTGGTTGCCACTAGAAGGTCATCTTTTTACAGTACATGTTAAAAAATCTGTGGCACCATGGTCTAGACTTAATCTAAAGGTAATTCAAGTGAGAAGTAACCTTTCCATTGATTTTAATGGACTCTGGATCAGATGCTTATTTCCTATTCTTAGAGAGAAAGATAAAAGTGGTGTTTTGGGTACTACCATTGGGCAAGAGCTAACTTTTTAAAGCATCACATATCTCTAAATATACTGTCCATTCCCAAATTTATACTAATTTGTGACAGATATGAAGCTCATATATAATAATGTTACAAACACTAAGAGGTAACCATTCTAGGGGCATTGTGTCTAGCTAAATGTTTGATATATATTAGTAAATCTCAAAATCAATGAGGTTTGTGTATGAATGTGAAACAATAGCTTCCCAAATTAGAGCACTTAAGCACACACTTGAAAGATAGTGGGGCAATGATCATTTCTCTAGTGAGATGCAAACTTTGCTTTGTCAGAGTTGGGAGTGACCAGGTCAAATAGCTTTAAATTCTTAAAGGAAAAAAATGATTGTATTCATGTGAAGAGATGTTAAACAGCCAAGGACTGTGTAGGATGTTGTCACTGAGTCCTGACAAGGAGACTGACACAGAGAGACTCTGCAGAAGTCTATAGGAAGTTAATCCTTCCAAGATCCCAATGTAGAAGATGGATACCTTGTAAACAGACGTGGATTATAATTTATTATTTTTAAAATAAGCTTTCTCTCAAATGATTTGGTCTAATGCATTATACTTCACTTTAAAGAAGCTGTTTGCTCACTGCCAACCACTGTCATTTTCTCAAAGGGAACTGCAGGGTTGGACTTGCTGAGACAACTGCAATTAATACCAGGGGCTTCCCACTCAGGGCCCATGCTGGAAGTGAGGGAATCCATTCCCAGATGCTGAGAAAAGGGGGAACATTCAGAGACCAGAAGGCATCAGATGTGCAGGTAGCCAGATAAATAGGTTCATATTTGTGAGATGGTGGCAGTGGTATATTTGAAGTGTGTGCCACTGGCAATATGAATGGGTACTGTAGTAGGGAGAAGCAGAAAGAAAATCATCTTGTAGAAATAGAAGAGAAAAGATGTGTTAGGCTGGATGAACCCATCAGCTAGTTCGTTCAGCACTCTCGGCTGTCATTGCAGCACCACTGGCAAACCTCTTTGAGAATTCATGATGTTCAGGAGAGGTCCCAGAGGACCAATGTTGTGACCATCTTCAAGAAGGGGAGGAGAGAGGACCCAGGGAACTACAGGCCAATCAACCTGACCTCAATCCCAGGAAAAATCCTCAAATAATTTCTCAAGGAGTCCATATGCAAGAAGCTAGTAGAAGGCAAAATTCTGAATGACTGCCAGCACAGCTTTGTCTCAGGTAGTTCATGTCTGACTAACCTCATCTCCTTCTATGACCAGGTTACTCACCATCTGGATAAGGGAGATGAGGTCAATGTCATTTACTTGGACTTTAGGAAGGCCTTTGACTTGGTGTCCCATGAGGCTCTCAAGGAAAAACTGGGGAGCTATGGGCTCAACAATTCAATGGTCACATGGGTGGGAAACTGGCTGTGGGGTCAGACCCAGAGAGTACTAATAGATGGATCTGTATCAACCTGATGGAAGGTAGCCAGTGGACTGGTGCTTTTCAACATCTACATCAGTGATCTGGATGTGAGGGTGAAAAGCACATGGGCAAAGTTCACCAATGACACTAAGCTTGGGGGAAGTGCGACCATGCCTCAGGGTAGGCTGACGATCCAGGCGGACCTACACAGATTAGTTAGATGGGCAGGCCAGAATTAGATGTTGTTCAGCACTGAGAAGTGTGGAGTGATCCATCTGGGGAGGAAAAATCTGCAACATACTTACAGACTCGGTGGTGCTACACTAGCTAGCACCACATCTGAAAGGAACCTGGGGGGTCATAATTGACCATAAAATGAATGAGCCACCACCGTGATATTACAGTTAGCAGAGCAAACAATACACTGGCATGCATCAACTGATGCGTCTCAAGCAAAACTAAGGAAGTAGTTCTCCATCTCTGCTTGGCATTGGTGAGGCTGCAGCCGGGGGACAGCCAGTTCTGGGCACCACACTTCAAGAAGGATGTGGAGAAACTGGAGAGAGTCCAGAGAAGAGCCACACGTATGATTAGAGGCCTGAAGAGCAAGCCATACGAGGAAAGGCTGACAGATGTGGGGATGTTCAGCCTAGAAGAGAGAAGATTTTGGGGGGATTTGGTGGCAGCATATAAATATATCGGGAGAGCATCAGGGGCTAGGTGAACAACTACTCATCAAAGTGCCCCAAGGGAAAACCAGGAGCAATGGTCATAAACTTCTTGAAGGAGGTTTCAGACTGAATATGGTAAAAGCTCTGTTATCCGGCATCCCCTGGGAATGCGGGATACCGGATAACAAAATATACCGGTTAATTGAGCGGCCCCAGCCACTGCTTCTCCTGCTGTGTCTGGGGCGTCCCTCTGCCCCTCCTGCAGCATCGCTGCCCCTCCCATGGGCCCTGCAGGACAGGGAGGCAGGCCCTGCACAGCATGTTATGCCCTCGGGCTGTGGGGTCTCAGGGACGCAGGCTGCTTTGCCCTGGGCCATGGGGGCTTGGAGAAACCGGAAGTGCTACGGTGGGCACTTCCAGTTTCACTTTATCTTACAAGCCGGCATGCCGGTTAGTAGAGCATGCCGGTTTGTAAGATGTTGGTTAAAAGAACTTTTACAGTACAAGGAAATACTTCTTTATGGTTCGTGTGACCAGGCTCTGGATTAGAGTCTTAGCAGGGATGGTGCAGGCACCTACCTTGGAGATCTTCAAGGGAGACTGGCTGCACACCTTGCTGAGGTTATTTGATAGGGGTGTGTGAGGCTTCGGAGCCTGCTTCGGATCCAGAGAAGCTTTGGATGCTTCGGGGTCTGAAGCAGCATGTCTGGATCAAAGCACTGGCCTCATTAAGCTTCCCAAAGCAGTTCAGAGCTTCCGAAGTGCTTCAGAGCCGCCTTGGAGATCTGGCCATAGGGTATAATGGGGAAACAATAAAATATCTATAACTTTGTTGTTTGTTGTCCAATTTGGATGAAATTTTCAGGGATAGTAGACTCTGCAGAGCGCATAAAGCCTGACAAGTTTCAAGAAGATCAGTACAGGGGTTTGGGGCAAACTGCACCCCAAATTCTTGAAAGCAAAACTCCTGTCACATTTATGTTACAACACAGGGGGGGTCAAAACTGCAGGGGTGGTGGCACTGGATGAGGCCACAAAGCCTACCAAGTTTCAAGAATATCAGTGCAGGGGTTTGGGGGGGACTGCACCTCAAGCTGCGGACAAGCAAAAGTCATGACATTGGTGACACTGTGTTAAGGCACAGCAGGGTGAAAGCTGCAGGGATGGTAGTCCCTGCTGTGGCCACAACACCTGCCAACTGTTGAGGAGATTGGTGCAGGGGGGTTCAGGGGCCCTACACCCCTAGCTACTGACAGGCAAAACTCATGACATGGTGCTTGTGGGACTGACTGTCTCTGTCTTGGGTCATGGGAGACACTACTGCAGGCCTGGCTGCTAAGCTACTGTGTTACCAGTTACCAATCAATCATGATTCACTCAGTGACCAGCTCAATACACAGGACCTAGCTAATGTAGCCAGTTAATTGCCATCAATTAGCACCTACAAAACCAGACTAAGGAGAGGAAAGAATCAATACAGAAAGAATCAACTGCCCCAAGATGGAGATAGTCGGTCCCACAAGCATCCATGTCACGAGTTTTGCTTGTCCGCAGCTTGAGGTGCAGTTCCCTCCAAACCCCTGCACTGATCTTCTTGAAACTTGGCAGGCTTTGTGGCCTCAGTAAGAGCTACCACTCCTGCAGTTTTGACCCTCCGCCTCCCCCCGTGGTGTAACATAGACGTGACGGGAGTTTGGCTTTCAAGAATTTGGGGTACAGTTTCCTCCAAAACCCCTGCACTGATCTTCTTAAAACTTGACAGGTTTCATGCTCTCAGCAGAGGCTACCATCCTTGCAAGTTTCATCCAAATAGGACAAAAAAACAACACAGTTATAGATATTTCATTGATTCCCCCATTATACCCTATGGTCAGATCTCCGAGGCGGCTCCGAAGCTTCAGAGCTGCTTTGGCCGGATTGAGGCGGAAACCTGGTTTGGAGCTCTGGATCAGATCACTGGCATCTGAAGTGGCTGGATCCAAAGCTGGATCAGATCGGTGCCAACTTGCACAGGCCTACTATTTGACCCCAGCAGTCTTTCCCACTATGAGCGGGAGGGCTGGACCTGATGATCTCATGAGGTCCCTTCCAGCCCTAAAGCTGGAAGACATGTAAGACCTTGTAAAACATGTAAGACCTTGCAACGAAGAGCATTTTGTTCACTAACAAACCTACAAAATCTGACCATATTGAACACACGCATATATCTGAATTCAGCCATCCCAAAAGTACATTTACGCCTTCAGAGCAATCAGATGAACCTCTGCAAACTCCATTTAAATTAGCCATTTAAGTTTGCAGTTTGAGGGGTATGCAGTGCTAGCAGGGAGGAAGGAAAGAGTTCAGTACTTAACCTGTTGTAGAAAGGAAAGTGGCTTAGAATGAAAGAAAAGAAAATTAATCTTATACCTTTACAACATGTGTGGGGGTGGAGGAAAAGTACTGTGGGTGGAAGCCATGCCCCAATCTGATGGGTACTAATGGAGTTAATTGAAAATCCCCAAGACAACCTTCGAACTCTATGGGGAAACAATGTTACCAGGACAAAATAAAATATGAACAAAATATCCTTTGCAATCACTTTGATCAACTAATTAAAGTAAAAGTATACTACAGACAAATCTAACACTGAAATTATATTTAAAAATCAGAGAAATGTTGTTTGCCAACAAGCAAATAATCAAATTAAATAAAACGTACATATACTACAAATATGGAGCCAGCTACAATGTGATTGTTGGCATCACTCTAATGATGCAAAATATAAAGCCAGCCTCACTGGCTAGAGAAGCAGGGTTTATGACAGGTTTGTGTCACCGAGGTATAGCAAAGCAGCCAGAATATTATCCCAATAAGTCTGGCCTACAATTCCATGGGTAAAGCATGACATCCATATGATGTAATAAGGTGGGTATGTCATGACAGCAGAAAGACTACAGGAGATGGTATCACCTAAAGATTAACAGGGAGTCTCTAGAGCAGTGGTTCTAACCTTTTTGGTTTCAAGGCTCCCCTTGTTTGGCTTGAGGCACGCCTTGGAACATGCCAGCTCTTATTTTTCACTCATTTTTGACTACAGAAAAATAATAGAGAAATTCTTCTTGTGCAAGGAACTCAGAAAGACCACAATAGCTCAGGATGTTTTTAACATTATGGATTCCTATTTGAAATCTCTGGGTTTATCTTGTGAATCATATTTGCACATGCAATGGTGCTAACATTGTGTGGCACCTCATGGCAATCTTGCAAGCGTCACAAGGCACTTGGGTGCTGCAGATGATACTCCCTGGTTGAGAATCATTGCTATAGAGTTTGGGAATTTTTTGTATTTCACCTTTTTGTAAAAGCAAAATAACCCCTCTATAATATGGGCCAAAGATATATATTTTTTTGCATTTGTCTTTCAAACAATATATATTGTAGGACCTAATACACACAGAAAAATATAGCTTTACTGATGTCAAAGGAGTTTTGCTGACTCTCAACAATTGAGGTTCTAGCCCTTTTCTATGTCTTCTGAACTTTATCCTGCTCCCATTTAAATCACTGGGAATTCTGGTGGTGCATTTCAGGTGAAGCAGGGCTGAAGCTTGTGTACCCCTCTGCAGTTAGGGAGTGTGGTGGAACAATAGTGCTCAATCTCTAGCTCATTGGCTGAATCCAGCTCTGGAAGCCATGGCAATTAATGCTGCTACTACTCCTCTGCTGCCAAATTTCTGGACCCAGAAAAAGTCTTGCAGGCTGGATAACACAGCTGAATCTGATTCACAAAGTAAGGCCAATGCATGGAAGTCTCTCTGTAACCAGTTAGTGTGGGGGGCTGGGCTGGTGTATGGGATCACACACACAGACCGAATTTGTGCGCCACTGGAACTGGCCCATGAGATCCAGTCTGAAGTAGGACTGTTTCACAGGTAGTGGCTTAGTCCACAGCAATGATCTTATTGTCACTAGGCAATGAATGCTTGAGGTGACCTTCTGAGAATACAGATTTTGGAGTCCAGTATCAGTAGATAATATTTAATCTTTTCCTGATGTGACAAAAAAGAATAAAACCAACTTATATAATGGAGAGGAGGTGGGGGAGGGGAGAGAAGGAAAATTAATGGATATGCACTAACTAGTATGTAGGTAGGGGTAGATCTAGGATTTTGAAAATGTGGGTGCAGGTGGTAGCACGCATTATCCCATAACACAACACAGATTTCTCCAATTAAAAAGAAACTTGAAGCAAGTAGATAATAAGGTGTCATGAAGTCAATTGATTCCCTCACCTCCACCTGAATGAAAATGCTGCTGTCCCTGCTGGACAGTTTGTTTCAAACATTAAGTGAAGCAGGAATCGGAGGGTGCAACTGCATTCCCAAGACCCTTACTGGATCCATCCCTGCCTGTAGGTATAAAGTTTTGCCAGACTTCTGTTTTATCTCCTACTGCATCACAGAGTAATTGAGATGTTGTTGATATTATCTGACACAAATATAAGGACATTTCCATTTGTAACTTCTTGTAAAAAAAAGAAAAGAAAGAAAAACAATTTTATTATATGTTAAAAAAGTGCTTCAGTGATTTTGGTATTTTTAAGTGATAGTATCTCTGGTACATTCACTAAGGGGTGAAATGCAATTTTAACATTGTTCTGTAACTGCTTCACTCAGACACTGAAATACTCAGCTATAATAGTAATCAGAACTTGTGGTAGAGGTGATATCTTTTATTAGAGCATCTAGATTTTTGCAAAAAAAGTTCTTTAATTGCAAGCTTTTGGGCACAAACATCCTTCTTCAGGCATAGGAGAGAAGATTGTAAAAGTTCTCCTGGGTTGAAATGAAAATTTGTATTTCACAGAAGAGTTGAAGGTATGGTAAAATCTCTTGTTTGGAACAGTTCATTTTATATGCAGATTAGGCTCAGAGAAAAGTTTCAATAATCTGTTTACCTTGAAGTTGTTTGGTGGTAAGCAGGATGTATTCAAATTTCCTTCTGGTTATGGTGTTTCATACTTCACCGAGGAGTAAGAAGATGGAATGCTCTTCTGGGCAGGCATTTCTTATGTGGTGAGGTGCCTCTGAGCTCTGTGGTGAGGCTCTGTAATGATGCAAATTACCTTGAACAAAGGCAGGAGCAGGGTTTCAGGTGGTCAAACTTGTTTCCTCCTTGTAAAATTATGAAGATCATTTAAAGAATCGGCTAAAATTTGATATCTTCCATGCGTCAGGTACTCAGGTTGTAGCCGTATTGGTTTAGAGGCAAAAGGAATTGGAACTCGAGGTAGAGGTGACACCTTCTATTAGAACAACTAGATTTTTGCCAAAAAAAAAAAAAATCTTTAATTTTTTTTTTTTTTTTGAAATTTGAGGTAAATAGATTATTCCAACGTTTCTCTGCACCTAATCCACATATAAAAATGAACTGTTCCAAACAGGAGATTTTACCAGAGCTTCAACTCTCCTATGAAAAATGAACTTTCATTTCTACCCAGGAGAACTTTTACAGTCTTTTCTCCTGTGTCTGAAGTAGGATGTTTGTGCCTGAAAGCTTGCAATTAAAGATTTTGGGTTTTTTGCAAAAATCTGGTGGGTCTAATAAAAGATAGCACCTCTACCACAAGTTCTGATTCCTTTTGCCTCTAGACCAATACAGCTACAACCTGGATACTAGCTATAATAACTGCACTCATAGCAACTATTACCAACTCTTTGCATTGTAAAGCTTCTTAAATGCTTATGTTTTGCACTTCAGCAAACTGGATTAAGTATTAGTATGTGTCTCCTTGTTGGATTTATTTTTCTGTGGTAGAACTAGCTATGTGCTGGTTCTTTGTCACACTCTGTACCATTGGTTTAAAAATGGTATTGGGTCTTTGGTCAAGATCTGGATTCAGTGCTGTATTAGTAAGACAATGAGCAAAAAAATAGAATTAGATACCGTATCTTATACATATGATTAGGCTATATACCTTACTGTTACTGCTGCCCATTAACAGCCCAAAATGGGATCCAGTGGGTAAAGAATAGAAGAGGAATAGCCCTAATTCCAGCCTTGATCCTTAACGCCAGGCTTAAATGTCAGGTAGCTCAGGAAAGTGAGAGGAGAGAGCTGGTTGTAGTACACCTCAGCAAATTGCTACTACTTACTGGCTACACCAGAGACGTTAGAAGGAACCTTAAGAGAAGCATAGCTGGAGAATGTTTCATAGCATATATGAGGAAGAAAGGGTCATGAAGCATCTTTGAGGAAACAGATTTGTTGTGGTAGGTTGAGATGGGGAAATGTAGAACATCAATAATCTGTATGGATGACATTGAGGCCTGGAAATGGTGCATAAAAATGTGGAGGACACTGGTAAGGGCTTGTTCTGATACGTGTTAGGAAAATCAAGGATTTTATAGGGCTGAACTGCCTGGAGCCATGGAATTATAGAAAAAAAATTACAAGATACCAGAGGGCTAGCATTCAGGCTCTGGTAGATTCCTATTGTTATTTTCAATAAAATACATCTAAACTGACATGTAGGCCTGTGCAAAGCAGCAAGTATTTGATTTGGATCCGGCCAATTTGGAGGGACAGTGATTCAATTTGGAGATTCAAATCACTGTCCTGATTTGATTCGGCCGAATTGGATCTGAAAATTTGGTTCCGCTTCAGAGATTCGGCTATAAACTAAACAGGCAGCAGTCCTCATCATGCTGGACACAGCTGCCTCCAGCTGGGTAAGTCTGTTGTGATGGGAGGTGAGGGGAGGGAAAGGCCATGGACAGGGCAGATCAATGCCCCCACAGTAAGGGATGGATTGGGGCTGGGGCTGGGACAAGCTGCCCAGCCCGGGCCAGGGGGCACGGGACTTGGGGGGGGGGCAGCGCGGTGAGTGGGGGCTATGCTCTGCTGACGCTTGCTCAGCCAGGGTGGAGGGGTGTGGGATGCGGGTGCTGTCGCTGCTTGCCCAAACAGGGTCAGGTGGCATGGGATATGGGCATGGCAGCACTGAGAGTGGGGGCTCTGCCCTGCTGCCACTTACCCCCTTTCTTTTGGAGCGAGTCACACTTGCATCGTGCCCCCCCTCCCCACCCCAGCTGCACAAGTGGTAGCAGTGCAAAGCCCCTGCTCCCAGCACTGACACATCTGCATCCCACACCCTCCTGAGTCTCGTGCCCCAATCCCTCCTTCGCTGTGGGGGCATTGATCTGCTCCCTGCCCATGCCACTTCCTTCCCCCCTCCACCCACCACAACAGGATTTACCAGTTGGAGGCAGGTGTGTCCAGCGTGGTGAGGACTGCTGCCTGCTTAGACTATGGACTAATCTTCAAAGCAGCTCTGAATGTTTTCCAAATTGATTTGGAGGCTTCCGATTCGATTTGGACCTTTTAATTGGTTTCCCAATTCAATTCAGAATTAGAGATTCGGCTGCTGAATTGGGCCAAATCTCCTCTGAATTGAATCAGCTGCTGAACTTTTGTACAGCCCTACTGACAAGCCTGTTTGGATGTTGTGATGCCAGGGGCCTTATGGGTGATATGGCTTGCCGGTAAGGTAGCCCCTCCCCTCGACTCGCCTGCCACAACTTTGCTGTTAAACTGTCAAGAGAGGGGTTCAGTGGAGATCTTCCCATAGGGGCTTCCCGACAGCAGCTGTACTCACGGTTGTTTGGCGCGATGTTCCACGGGGCTCCACCTTCCATAAACCCTGTCCACTCGCCAACCGGTTATGTCATGGTCTGACGTTGGCCCTGGCCTTGCGGGCTTGCCTGTGGTCTGCTTTGGGTGGAGGGAAGAGCACTCGGCTGAATGGCTTATCTGGCTCATGTCCCTTCTCTCTCTATCCTTTGGACTTTCCTCCTTTCCTTTTTTTCTTTTTTTTCTGTGGTCTTCAAAATAATATTCTTGGGGGGGGGGGGGGAGAGCGGGATGTAGGGCCACCTCCTCCTCCCCAGCTGTCTACAGGGAGTTCAAAACCCCTCCCCTGCTCTACTTCCTCCAGGGGGTGCGCCTGCCTCTCCTGGTTAGCCTCCTGCAGGGAGCTGCAGTGCTTTTCCTGCTCTGTCTCCGGCAGGGGCTCAACAATTTCCCCTGCCCCACTTGCCGATGCTGTGCCGGCTGTGCTGTATCTCTTCCTGGTGGGATCCTCAGCATGCCGGACACGCTGCCTGCCAACTCTCTCTCCCTCTGGCTCCTCCTCCTCCCTGCAGGTTCTGTCGGGGCTTTTAAATTTCCCTGCGGTGGCCATGCTGGCTGCCACGATTGGTTCAGCTGTTCCCTGCGTGGGGAACAGCTGCTTAAGCAGCCGGTGTAACACTGGCTCGTGCGGCCGCAGCTGTGGCTGCGGCTGCTGCTGCAGTCCCGGCTCCTGCGCTGCCAAACCGGCCAGAGGTAAGTTCCCACCTTGGGGGGTCTGTTTCTGGGTTCTGGGCTCCCCAGTGTTTACCCTCGCCTTCTTTAGAGCCTGTGGGGGCATGTTGCTGCCACAGATGCCCAGATACTTTATACAGTTTCCAGGCCTAGCAGTTATTGTATTAGGTGACCAAGACTTGCATTTCATTCTGAATGTAATGGCTACTCTTCGGTTAGCATCACTGTTTCTTAGTAGGTCCTGCCACACTCTAGTGTTTAAATGGTTGGGGGTAAGTTGCAGTAGTTTAGATGCTCCTCTAAAGCTTTCCAGATGTCTCCTGGACAGAACTAGTTGATCTGTTGTAAACTTATTCTAAAAGTGGAAGCAGAGAAATAGGGATGGCTTCTGTGTTTTTAAGAGTTGGACCTGCGCAGGTGGGTATTGGATGAAAATGCTAGTAGCTGCTGTGAGTCATTCACCTTGGGTTCATGCCTGGAATGTATGCCATCCATTAAGAATCTCCCAGCATTTACTGAGTCACCACACACTGATATCTGAGAGCATTATTGTTCATTTTATGCATGGCATCAGCACCTAGGGAGCCCGAATCCTAGACCAGGACCCTGTTGTGCTATGCAATTGTGCAAATACAAACAAACATCAAGGAGCACATCTGTGATGGGCCGGCATCAGGGATGGTGCTCAAGGGCAACCAGCACGGTTTCATTAGGAGAAGGTCATGTCAGACCAACCTGATTGCCTTTTACGATCAGGTCACAAAAGCATTGGATGCAGGTGTCGCCGTGGATGTAGTCTTTCTGGACTTCAGCAAGGCCTTTTACACTGTTGACTACCCCATCCTCATTAAAAAACTAGGTGACTGTGGCATTGATGCCTACACAGTCAGATGGATTGCAAGTTGGCTGAAGGGTCGTACTCAGAGGGTGGTGGTGGACGGGTCATATTCGACCTGGAGGGAAGTGGGCAGCGGAGTCCCCCAGGGCTTGATCCTTGGGCCCGCACTGTTCAATTTCTTTATCAGCGATTTGGACGACAGGGTGAAAAGCAGCCTGTTCAAATTTGCTGATGATACCAAAATTTGGGGTGAGGTGGGCACGTTAGAAGGTAGAGAGAGACTGCACAACGACCTGGATAGGTTGCAGGGGTGGGCTAACAAAAACAGGATGCGTTTCAATACAGACAAGTGCAGGGTGCTGCACTTGGGCAGTAGTAACCAGCAGCACACTTATAAGATGGGAAACTCCCTTCTTGAGAGCACGGAGGCAGAAAGGGATCTTGGAGTCGTCATTGACTCCAAGATGAACATGGGCCGACAATGTGAGGTCACGGTCGGCAGGGCTAACCGGACCTTATTGTGCATCCACAGGTGCATCTCAAGTAGGGCCAAGGAGGTGATCCTCCCCCTCTATGCAACACTGGTCAGGCCACAGCTGGAGTACTGTGTCCAGTTCTGGGCACCCTACTTCAAGAGGGATGTGGACAACATTGAGAGGGTCCAGAGGAGGGCCACCCGCATGATCCGGGGACAGCAGGGCAGGCCCTACAATGAGAGGCTCCGGGACCTGAACCTGTTCAGCCTTCACAAGAGAAGGCTGAGGGGGGACCTTGTGACTGTCTATAAACTCACTAGGGCGGACCAGAAGGGTTTGGGGGAGACCTTGTTTCCCCTAGCGCCCCCTGGGATAACAAGGAACAACGGCCACAAGTTGTTGGAGAGTAGGTTTAGATTAGATTTCCGAAAGAACTACTTCGCAGTCAGGGCGGCTAGGATCTGGAACCAACTTCCAAGGGAAGTGGTGCTGGCTCCTACCCTGGGGGTTTTTAAGAAGCGGCTCGATGCCTACCTGGCTGGGGTCACTTGAGCCCAGTTTCCCTCCTGCCTAGGCAGGGGGTCGGACTTGAAGATCTACAAGGTCCCTTCCGACCCTACTTCTATGATTCTATGAAAAGATGTTCCCTTTTGCAAAGAGCTTGTGAGCCAAGTGGAACTACTCATTTATTAACACTGGAAATCAGGAATAGAATCATAGGAAAATAAGGCTGGAAGGGACCTCATAAGGTCATCTAGTCCAATTTCCTGCTCAAAACACTATCATCCCTGACCAAACCATCCCTGCTAAGTGTCTGCCTTAGGAAGTTCCTCCTAATCTCCTACTGAAATTCTTCCTACTGCAGATTGAGGCCATTGCTCCTAGTCCTGTTCTCTATAGCCACAGATAAAAGCCCATCTCCATCCTCTCCATAATTGCCCTTCAGGTAAATGAAGACTGTTATCAAATCCCCCCACAGTCTTCTCTTCTCCAGACTAAATAGCCCTAGCTCTATCAGCCTTTCCTTAAGTTTTGCCTCCCATGCCCCTAATTATATTTGTTGCTCTGTGCTGGACTCTTTCCAAACTGTCTGCATCCTTCTTGGAATGTGGGGCCCAAACTGGGCATGGTACTCCAGGTACCTCACAAGTAGTGAATACAGTGGAAGAATCACTTCCTTTGATCTTCAAGGCGAGGTATAGACATTATACTCTTACTGGTATAAGTGATTGGAAACCAGTCTACACTCATAACAGAAGTTTGGCATCTAAGTCCGCCCCCCCCCTTCCCCCCCTCCGTTGCTACCCACCAAAAGGCGTAAGTGTGTTCTGTTTGTTACCAATTTAAACTATGCCACTTACAGAAAACCTGTAACTTAAATCGATTCTGCCTCTGGCTTTTTGAATGTCTGTACTCAATGCAAGTGACACTCCTGTTAATACAACCCAGAATGCCGTTGGCTTTTTTTTTTTTTTTTTTGGCAACAAGAGCACACAGTTAGCTCACACAGACACCACTGTAATGCTGACTCATAAATGGGTCCTTGGAGGGCTGGCCATATGCCAAAGTCAGCAGATCTAGGCCTTCTGTTCTATAGGATAGCAGCCAGCTTCTCTTCAATGCCAGAGATGCTGCAGGAATGTGTTAATTTGGAAAGGAAGAATGGTTCTCAGGGTACTTTCTGAACATGAGGTATTCCCTAGCTGAATCCCTTTAGCTTAAACCTCTCTAGTACAGCTCAGTAAACTGTATCACTTACTCAGTGTCAGGGGGTTGGCATACAGCTGTTCAATTCTTATTCTTGTCAGTTAATACAGGAAGAATCATTTGCAGTGAAAGATCCAAGTCCAAACCCTTGCATTGCATGTCACTGATTGCCTCTGAGGGGCCTGGTGGCCAAGCAGATAAGGTGTCTTGCTGCAGCTTTGGAGACAAGAGTTTAAACCCTGTGCT
>NW_005842860.1:114144-123976 GCF_000455745.1 Alligator sinensis | reverse complement strand
CCTCCATTGACCCAGCTACAAGTAGGCCCCTAAGTCTTTCAAGCTGGGAAGTGGAAGGAGGCCAGAAGCAATGCTGGTACTGTTGCTCGCTAGTGTGCGGTTGGCTAAGAAACAAGTGTGCTACAGTAACCACACTAGGGCAGACTGCTAGGTATGGATGGACCTTCCTCTCTTCATAGATGCTGCTCAGCTTGCTTGTGAAAGATTATTCCAAGTGGGATTTGTTTCTCACATAAATCAGGTCAACACTATGGCTAGCATTGTAGGCACAGCTCTTTCCCTACAAAAGGAGACAGAACTATTGCTAGATGTGCTTTGCTTTCCCTTACACCTCTCTGCCACCCCTCAAGGAAGAACTGCAGGTGGTTTTATTTACAACTCTCCCTGGAATTTCCTTTTTTATGCTTTATGCTTTGTGGGTATTTGGAAGAGAAGTCCTTTATTTAGTTGTACCTTATTTTTCAATTCTGTGGCTTTTATCAGATCTCTACCAGGTCATGTTGCCCATATTCAGTAAATGTAATTTTGTTTATGGCTATTTGCTACAGCACCCAGAGGCTTCTATTCATGCAGTTTAGAGAAATCAGCTACTTTTTATTATGTCATTATTTGTTATTCTATATTACTTAGTATTTTCACACACATGCATGTGCACATGGATTATAGAAGCAGCATTCAGGACTAATAACTACTAAGTTAAGAATGCCATTTCTAATTGGGCAAAAATGTCTGACAGTCCCACAGGACACTTGACTCGTTACATTTTAATATGTCTCCATGAAAAAGCCACATAATCAAGTTATTAGGCAGCAGTACAGCATGTTTCACATATTCAGCTACTCTGCATTTAAAAACAAATCATTACCAATGTTGTTGGGTAAGTTGCATAGTTAGCAACTGAGATGTCACCCTTCCTGTTTCATCCTTTTTTCACTTCTACTTGTTTGGTTAGCGAGAATGCTGTTCTCTCAGGTGCTGTGTGTAGTTCTCAGACGTTTCTTTGTACAATATAATCTTTCAGAAATCAGCTGTGTGGCTGAGCTGCTGAAAGGAACATTAGCTGCACTGCCAGTGGAGGTTGTTTGCATTATCTTTACTGATCAAGTTGAAAATTATGTATAATTTGTTGAGTGAACTGCATACTTTACTGATCATAAGAGCTATGCAATGTATTTGATTTAAACCGATCTACATAATTTGCTGATTAAGCTACCTATTAACCTTTTGACCTTTGCACTTTTACAGAGGTGCATAATAATTAGGTTGCACACTTAAGTGGAAGGAATTTCCATCTTGTAAAACAAATTTATGCCATGTATTTCTATCTGCAGGCAGTCTTGTCGTCATGACTGCATGTTTTACTACTTTAACTTCTTTCTAAATAAAAAAGATCTGATGAGGTGATGATATTCTTTGTATTGTGCATATTAATCTGAATTCATTTTATTACATGCCACTTACAGTTTGGTCACATCAACTGAATGCTTTAATTTTTTACTCTGTGGGCAAATTCAGCCTTGGTGTAAGCAGGGACTTTAGAAGTTACACCTGCTTATGTCAGGGCTGAAGAGCCAGTCAAGCTAGTTCTTCCCTACCAAAAGATCTGATTTACAGGAAACCCTCACTATTCGTGGATTTGCGATTCGCGGTTTCGAATATTCACAGTGCACTGCACCAACCCACACTCTCTCCCTGCACAGCGTGATGACTCTTTGTTACTGCGCTCCAAAAGTAAGGGGTGGTTCGAGACATTTTAAAAGGGGCACAGCCTACATAATGTGAAGTTGATGGGGGAATTGGCGTCAGCAGATCATGAAGTAGTACGCGTAGAAGACCGTGAAGCAGCGCACATCAGCAGACCATGAAGCAGCAGATGACCCAGTACAGTTTTAGTGGATTTCTCCATTCATGGGGATCTCCAGAATGTATCCCCCACAAGTGGTGAGGGTCTCCTGTACAGGTATTTTCTCTGGCAGCTTCCAGTAAGTTCAAGAGATGAATTATTTTCCAAAGCTTCCATAACAGACCTACAACAGAAAGTAGTACATTTCATTCCAGTCTGAAACTAGATCACCAGAGTCTACAATTATAACAACCAGAATTTGAAGGTGGTTCAGCAAATAACGAACTGTATAAAATGCCAGACAGAAAAAAATCATGGTTTGAATAAAATCTGTTCTTGGTTAGCAAAGTCTCAGCTGCTCATTCCACATGTCACTTGCCAGGGTCAGCTAGCCTACACGAGAATGCTTCTGGGGACATGCTTTTGGAGCTGTTTTGTTCACACTTCATGCACCAACAGTCAGATCCTCACCTGGGATGAGGTGGGATCAGGCCATGGGGTAAGTAGCTGGGTCTACTTTCCTTTTTCCAGGCTATCAAACATGGGCATTGAGTGGAACCTAATGAGCCTACTTGTGCAGAAGTAATTCTAGTTCATCTTTAGCTTTCCAGCACTGGATATTGTAGATACCATCATGACAGACTCCTTAGATTTATTAATTCCAATCTAGTACAGTTTGGAGCAATACTGTGGGCCAGATTCTCACTTGATATGGACCTATGTCAATGTATTATATTAATTGATGCTATGTCATTTATATGAGCTGGAGATTTGCTCCTCTATATGCCAGACAACTGCCATTTTTCCGGTTGTGGCAGATCACAACAGCAAGCACTGTGCCACCAGTAACTAATTAATATGAACAAGAAGATAAGCAAATGCTCTCAAGTGCAGCCTTGATAATTCATTGCCTCCAGGATGTGCCACCATGGATAAGATGGGGAAGTAAAGAAAATGTGGTACAAAAGGAATAGGTGAGGATGGATATTAACTTTACAAACTGTTTATGTGGTGCTGGAGTTTACGTAATGGATGCCAGTTGTGGTTGTGCCTTGCATGTTGTGAATGCTTGTCCACTGGGAGCTAGATAGGGATTACAACATTTGTTCCATGTGGGACACCAAGGAAACAGCAGATGGTAACAATTTCTGAATGCCGCAAAACACCTCTAGGTTTGAACAGTGATTGTCTCCCCTTGCCTGGTTCCCAGTCATCCAGGCCACCTGTCAGCTGTCATTGCATCGCTGCATGGAATTTCTCATTATGAATTTTAACAAGGAGTGATTCAGTTATTTTGAAGACAGAATATATTATCAGAGAGAACATCATTGTCTGAGAGGGAGGGGATTTTTAGAGGGCTTCAAATCTAGCAGGTTTTAAGAAACTTCCCACCTGTGTATATGTAGCTGTGCTTTCTCTGACTATTTTCTGTGTATACAAATGTTTTTAAAAGAATCGTTGAGTCAACACAGTCAACATCCACTACAGGACTCTCCAAATGAAGCCCACTCACAAGTGATTATTTCTGAAGGTTTCTTGTGCCCCATCTCTTTTTCCCTGGGCTCCCCATCACCTTTGCCCTGTGACTTCATTAGGATTTACAGCAGCACTGCCTGTCTTGGGAGAGACTCAGGAAGCTGTGCAGGCTCTCCCCAGAGCACAACCTGCTGTTGTTGCCCATTAAACTGGAGGCATCTGCCATCCTGATGATCCTGTGCAAGGTCACATTAATATTCTGTGTCTGGTTCCCCTTGCACTGAGCCCTGGCTACCTCTCAGCTTGATGCTTTGAGATCTTTAAAAATAAAAGGTGAGAAGTCATTGCAGCTAGTGTTGCAATAACAAAATGTAAATACTAGGCAGTAATTTTCCAGGAATGAAAAGGAAGAGTCATGATCCACTTAAGCCTCCTGTTTTAGCTGTCCCTTTACTGCATGATCACAATTGCTCGCAGCCAGCATTTCTTTAGCATCTCCAATAGCCCAAAGGTACTGTTGTGCAAAACAAAATAATATGATAAAACCATTTTACCCAGGGTTACATTCTCTCCTGCTGCCCGAGTCTCTGCATTGTGCCCATCATTAGCACTGAGGGGACTGAAGCACAACACCATAATGAGACAACCCAGTGTTGCCCCTGAGTGCTCCTCATTTACCACATACCAGGCTAATTTTCACTGTACTGATTATGCAGCTGGGGTTGGAAACTCATTTATTTCTCAGCTTGACTTATCCCAGCACAGAGGGGCACAGAGATGGCTTTCCACTGTAGTGCTGGTGTCAGGCTGAGGGTTTTGTGGGAGGACTCCACATCTGCATTGTGGCCACTCCCTGTTTTGCGGATCTTGGTTGTCTTGGTGAGAACTCAAACTGAAAGATTTTCCTACCTCTCCCTCTTACCTCATCAAAATAGTGCCTGTAGTTTGAACCTCTTTTTCTTTCTTTCTTTAATTTTGGTGCTTATTTTATTGTGATATTTCATACTTTCACTGTTTCTGGAGATAGTCCTAAAGGCTGATGATAGGGAAGGGAATGAGGCAGCCATGGGTTGTTCTCGTCTCTGGCATTTACAAGAGGAAATAGGAAAGCTAAATACTTTTATTTCTCCCTCCTCAGATGCTTTTTCTGCTGAACTTTTTGAGCACTGCTCACTTAGCCGCAGTTAACAAACTGCTGTCAATGCGCCACTGTTTGAAAGGCAGGACTTTTGTGCAGGTTTTTAAATCATTACTGGTTGTGTCTTTCTGGTCTGATGGTACAACTCAGAAAAACAAATGTGATTCTGAAATCCTCAATGGGCGTAAAAGCTGGTTGGCAGAGGTATAACTTAAATGTGCTGCCCTGGGTAGTGGGGGTGAAGGAGGAGGAGGTAGCATTTATTTCTTCATACAGGAGCTCCTGCGGTGGCGCAGGGATCTGCTACCACAGCACAAGCTCCCAGAACACAGGTTGCTGCAGCAATGCCGGAAGCACGGGGTCCTTTGGCAAGTGGTGCCCCAAGCCCGCTGCCCTCCTCTGAGTTATGCTGCTGCTGGTTGATGTAGGTATTGGGTGACTACAGGAACAACTTTGATTTGTTGGGTCTTATTTCTTGTTTGTGAGGACATACAGCAAGTGTTCTCATTCTGTGCTCCACAGCCCTCTTCCTTCCTGAATGGTCTTTCTTCAACTTACCAATTTATCCTTTCTATAGCATTTCTCTTGTCTTTTAGGTCAGCATTTCTCATCCTGTGAGTCATGACTCAAAAGTGGGTTGCAAGAATATATGAAAGGGTCATGAATAAACTTTAAAAATGGATTCTTCTTTGAAGAAGAAAAAATTGGGAAAACATGGCTTTTCCCTTGCAGGCCGGCAGAGTTCCAGTCTGCAAGAGGGTGCTTGCCCACCCCCTCTCTACACACTGGGGACTGGAGCCTGGGGGCAGTGGGTCAGGACTAGCCATTAATATTTACAAGTGATGTTTACAAGTTTCCTGGTACAAAAAAGGTTGAGAACCACTGTTTTAGGTAATCCCGATGATGTCTCTCTGCTTTTTTTTTTAAGCTCTGTTCTTTTCCTTTAGATAGAGTGCTTTTATTTACACAGGGTGTTTTTCACAGGCTTTTGTTCTTCATTACTTAGTTAAAGCTACATCTGCTGTTTTCTCAGACCTGCAGAACAGTACTTGATGCTCAAAAGCATGTCTAAATCACTCTCAACCATGCAGTTGGTCCAATAAAAGATATCACTCCTCCCACATATCCTTGCCTCTTGCATATTTCTTGGACCATCATGGCCACAACATCACTCCAGTGCTATCTCATCTGAAGTACCTTTTTCACTTTTTACTACTAACCCCAGAAAGCATCAGTCATTTATTCAGGTGGCATTAAGGAGTGGGTCAGGACTCCAATTGGTGTAAATCAATGGAGCTGCACCATCTGAGGGTATACCTGTTAACTCACAAATAGTGATTTGCAAAGCGATCAGCAAACAGCCAACCAATATTTAAAATATTTTTGGTAAAGAAATTTGACAAACACAAATAATAAATACTGTTATGAGAGGAATCACCAGATGGTGCTGCAACACCTTGTTTGACCATTTCTTTTTACTGCTGCTCAGCTTCTGCGGGAGGACCCTTAATTGTTTGTTTTGTGACGAAGGTCCTTTTGAGAAGTGGAGGGAACTATGTGAGAAATGGAGGTTCTCTCTCTACTTTTACCTTTCTGCCTAAAATCAGTTCTCAACACAAGTTACTGCCTGGGAACTGGTCATTGGTAGTTGAACTGAGATTCATGAAAGAGAGGATTGCCTGTATGCTCTTTGTGACCATCTCCATTCTAGGACCCTTTTATATAATGAACAGTAAACATGTTAAATTAAGAATGTAACCGGATTGGGCATTGTTGGTTACTCTTCCAGGGGAAGCCCAACTTGAAAGACCTTTACATTCCCCTTTAGCAGAAGGTAATGGTACTTTTGAAGTAAACTAGGATCAGTTAAATTGTTAAAATAATCCATTAACAAAAAATGACCTAAATCTGCATGTACTTTTCCACTCTGGGTAATGTGAATATATAATATTCAGACTAGGTCTAGCCAGTTTTTTTCAGGCACTTCTCTATTCTGTTTCAAGGGGTGTGCTGTGTGAGTAAAGACTGAGTGAGAATTATGTATAGAGCTCCAATAATAATACTTAACATAAATCTGTGTACCCTTTTTACAAACGGTCCTTATAAATTGTGCCCAGAGTGCCAAGGAATGCTTGAGACAGAGGTGGTGACTTGCTAAAGCAACACAGTGTGTTGGTGTAAGGCCTGCTAATAGCACTTGGAGAAGGATTCTGGCTTCTAATCCTTATCCCTCTAACTTTTAAAATATCATTAATATATTTTGATTGGTAACTTTTGGCATCAAAAGACTTAAAAATGAGATGCATAGAAAAATGAAAATGGGGTTGTGTTTTTTCCTGTATGATGTTGGAAATATTTTTGTCAAGAAGTTCTTTCCTACTTGCTTTTTACATTAGAAATTCAACTTTTGTCCACTCTGGAGCATTCCATAGTGACTGGCAAACTACTGAATTGATGACAGCTTAGGAATCGAGACTGAAAGCTGAGCAACTCAGATGAAGTGGGATTTCTAGCCAAAATGTTTAAAACACTGGTGCATTATTTGGATTCTCATGTGGCTTTTGTTAACTCATTTCATTTCAATGTCCAGTGATAAATGGGGGGAGGCAGGGAATGTCTTTCTTTAGCACTTCTGTTATTCTGTTAAATTCTGATGACTCCCAATAAGCATTTCCCCAGGGGATCCTTTAGAACAGGAGTGGGCAAAATGTGGCCCGCGGGCTGGATGCGGCCCACCAGGCCATTCTATCTGGCCTATGGGGCCCCTAAAAAATTTAGAAAATGAATATTTATCTGACCCTGGCTGCCTGTCATGCAGCCCTCAATGGCTTGCCAAAACTCAGTAAGTGGCCCTCCGCCCAAAATAATTGCCTGTCCCTGCTTTAGAAAAACAAGTGAAGACCAAGGCTGCCATTCCTGATACTCTAGGATAAAAAACAAGCAGGGAAAAAACCCCCTTTAAAAACAAAATATTAAAGTTTTTTTCCATGCATCATAAAGACTTTTAAAAAAGCAAAATATTACTCATAAGAGATTTTTTTTTCATGTGTTTTTAAAAACATGTTTGCAAAGCTTGCTGAACTAAATACCAGTTGATCCTCTGGGAAAATGAAAACCATTAAGGAAGAAAATAAAAAAATCTGTCTTTCAGGGGAATTTCTGATGGGCCATTTATCTTTCCTAATCCATGTGGCCTTAAAATATCAGCTTTTGTTCAAATCAAAAAAGAGGAGCAATGCATTTTATATTAACTTGTTTAACTGAATAGCAAGTAAAATGTTAAACAAATAACTCATTACAAATCTCCAGAATGTTTAGAGAAAATCCCTAGCGGTGTTATCACACAAAGAAGAATCTTGTAGAGTGGTTTAAAATAATATTCCCCTTGGCCTGTTATTAAGCTACCTGGCTTAGTAGACTTTTTTTTCTTTGCTGGAGAAGGGTCTGGATTATAAATTTTGGATCCACATGTTCTTGACGTTTGTGAGCATTCAGAACTGCGACTGGGTCTATATCCAAGTCTTGGTGAGGGATTACTAAACTACAAACAAATCCTATGTTAATCCTTTGAGTTTGCAGCACGGAGCTCCAAATCCTGCAACTTTGAGTTAGTATTCTCAGCAAAACAAGGATACATGGGTTTCAACAACATGTTCACGTCACTTAAATTAAAAGAATAATGGATAAAACCAGATTGATGCTCCTACTCAGTTAAGCTGCCACTGAGTATTTTCCAAGAGGATATTTTAGCAAAACAAGCAAAGACCAAAATTGTCTCCATCCTCCCCCAGATTACTTATTATTCATACTAGCAGAATCCACAAGATGGCAATATGCCACAGTGGGAGTTTTGCCAGAGAACCACAGAATTGCCCCAAAACAAGCTGGAAGAAATAGTTTTCTTAAGTATACATTTAAAGATCAGAGATCCTGGTTTTGAGGCATAGTACTGTACACACATTTTAACTAAATAGTGGGCCTTCCAACAGTGTTTTTTTTAGAGCAGATTGCTTAAAATGGTTTCCCAGCAAGTATGCCAATGCTTTTAAGACATGTTAGCAGAATTTGTTTCTAGACTTGGTTGAAAAACAGTTACTTAACATAGGTAAAATTCCTGCATGGAGCGAGCCTTCTGCAAATATCTGCATTACACAAAATTAGCGGAGTGGGAGCCTTCCTAGAAAAATTTAGAAATACAGAACTTTCCTATTTCCATCTAATAACGTTAATTCTCTTTCACTGTGGAGATGAATCCCACTACCATCAAATGTACCTAACTAATAAGTTGTGAGCAATCATTAGATCCACTGCCATGACAATCTTTTCTTATGAATAGGATGAACGGTTTCCCTCTCTCAAACTGTAATGTCAATCAAATGCCAGGGAACATGAGGTAGAGCTGCACAGATGTGCTTATTGCCTTAAATAATGAATTCTCACTCTGTGCCACCAAATTGCAAATGAGTCATGATGCACACATAATTATTCCTTTAATGAAAATGCAACATCAAGGCATTCCCAGCAACATATTAAGCCTCTGTTGGCTGGCATAGGGAGGCTTTCATTAACCTTTACACATATGCAGTAGGATTAATCTTACTTATCAGAGCTTTTTTTGAATTCCCCTAAATCTGCTGTAATGAGATATAGTACATGCATTTGGGCAAGTTCTTGCATAGATTTTTAAAACAAGTTAACAGGGAGTTGGTTTGCCAGTTAGCCTGAGAATTGCCATAGAAAACTTTGCCCTTGTTTGTTTGTTTTTGGGGGGGGGGCGGGGTTTGTGGGCTTTTTTTGTTTTTTTAAGTAGCCTGTCTGGGCTAGGGACAGACATTACACATTGTGGCAGGAGCGATGTCAGGGTTGCTGTGCTATCCCCCGTCGCCTCCTTTACTGTGCCAAGCTTCTGACTCGTACCCTCCTATTCTCGCCTGCCACGACTTTGATTGTATATGTGTTTTTATAGGGAGGCTACCTTTCTTCTACTTGGCCACAGTTCTCCTGCTTCGGGTGTTCCGTGTATCCAAGCCTTGTGGGCTATGCGTGGCTCCTTCCACCCCAGTACCACGCCCCAAGCCTCGCAGATGGAAAAGATGATGTTCTGTCTGGGTCTACACCCCCTCTGGCACTCGGGCCCTTCGTGGCCCCGTCTCTCTCCACACCTCTCTCCGGGGCCTTCTCTGCAATGCTGCTCCTTCTCCATAACGTGGCCCTCTCTCTCAGGGCTCACCGCACCGCTACCCCCTCTTCTGGGGTTTCTCAACCGCCCCTCTCTGGAGCTGGGGTCTGTACACTCCGAACACTGTGCCCTCACTGGGGCTGGGGGCTTCACACTACCGTGAGTCCCCTATGAGGACTCCGCCATTCCCTTATCC
>NW_005842860.1:104482-112255 GCF_000455745.1 Alligator sinensis | reverse complement strand
CTGGGTCTCCCCCCCCCCTGGCCCTCGGCCCCTCCGTGTCCCCGTCTCTCTCCACACCTCTCTCCGGGGCCTTCTCTGCAATGCTGCTCCTTCTCCATAACGTGGCCCTCTCTCTCAGGGCTCACCGCACCGCTACCCCCTCTTCTGGGGTTTCTCAACCGCCCCTCTCTGGAGCTGGGGTCTGTACACTCCGAACACTGTGCCCTCACTGGGGCTGGGGTCTTCACACTACCGTGAGTCCCCTATGAGGCCTCCTCCATCCCCTTAGCCTTACCCAAACCACTGGTATAATCAATAACAAACATAAACAGTAACATAAACACCAGCCTCTTGGCAACAAATTAAACATAAGCCACTAGCTATAACTATGCTCAGGCCTACCAGGTTTTCTATCCTACCGTGGTGACCAACACTGCTCTGGCATTCAGGCTTCTCTCTTTCCTGGCAGGGAGCTCCTTCATCCTTAGCTGCTGGTAGGGGACTGCCTCTGGCCTCCTGCCTGTGCTTTATATAGGGGCCAGGCCCTGCCCCTTCCTTCATCTGGCTAGGCAGGTATAAGCCATTAGCTCCCTTTGGTTGCCTCAGCAACTGGCACCTGAAGGGTTATCCCAGCACTTCTAGTAGCAGGCACCCTAGTGCCCTGCTACCCACATAAATTAGTGTAAGTGATCAGAAACCGGTTCAAACCTGTAACATAACAGAAATTCAGTGCACATAAACCACTTTCAAAATTACTAAAACCAGTTTAAGATAAACCTGGATAGATGTAGACTTAACTGTTTGATGAGGTTGATATCATATACTTAGATTTCAGAAAGGCCTTCAACCTGGTCCCCCATGATGCCCTCATGGTTAAATTGGGAAAATGTGGCCTCGACTACTTTCTGGTCTAGTGGCTAGCTAACTGGCTCTGTGGTAGGACCCAGAGAGTACTGATTGACGGAACTGAGTCGTTATAATGGGAGGTGACCAGTGGCATCCCTCAGGGCTCAGTACTTGGACCAGTGCTTTTCAATATGTTCACCAATTATTTGGATTTGGGTATTAAAAGCAAATTGGCAAAGTTTACTGATGACACCAAACTATGGGGGAGCTTGGTCAAGCTCTACAACATGCTGGCACTACAGACTGACCTGGACAGGTTTGCGAGGTGGGCAGACCTCAACCTGATGCCATTTAATATGGAGAAATGTAAAGTGCTCCATCTGGGGAGAAATAATTCACAACACACTTACAGGATCAGCAATGCTACGCTTGCCAGCACCACAACTGAATGAGACCTGGGTGTCATGATAGACAACAAAATGAACATGAGCCACCAATGCAATGCTGTAGCTGGAAGAGGTAATCAAACACTGGCGTGCATCTATTGAGGCATCTTGAGCAAGGCTAAGGATGTCATTCTCCTGCTCTACCTGGCCTTGGTGAGACCACAGCTGGAATACTGTGTCCAGTTCTGGGCACTGCGCTTGAGGAAGGATGTGGAGAAGCTTGAGAAAGTCCAAAGGAGGGCCACACACATGATTAAAGGCCTAGAAACCAGGTCATGTGAGGAGAGACTGAAAGACTTGGGACTGTTCAGCCTGGAGAAGAGAAGACTCGGAGGTGACTTGGTGACAGCCTATAAGTGTATCAGGGGCATACATCAGGTCCTGGGGGAGCATCTGTTCACCAAGGCTCCCCAGGGGAGGAAAACAAATAATGGGTACAAGCTGATTGAAGATTGCTTCAGGCTAGAAATATGGAAAAACTTCTTTACAAGTTGAGTACCGAGGGTTTGGACCAGACTGACTCCAGAGGTCGTACAGTCACTCACCCTGGCAATCTTCAAAAAGCGTTGTGACACCCATCTCACTGGGGTCATCTGACTCTAGCAGTCTTTCCTGCCCATGTATAGCGGGGCTGGACCCAGTGATCTGTAAGGTCCCTTCCAGCCCCTACCATCTGTGAAACGATGTTTAGGTAAAATTGGTTTATTGAACTTTTGTCTCGGATCCCCTCCAGATTCAAGTCAACTCACAGTCCCCAGCATCCCAGGATGCTTTGCACCTCCCCCACATTGCAGGGTGGGCAGGCAAGCCTTGGCCCAAGCTGTTCGCTACATCAGAGCAGGAGCCATGCTCTAGTGCCCCCCTGGCTTCTGGCCTGGGCCACTGCAGGCATATGATTGCCTTTCTGGAATCAAAAGTGAATGTCTATCCACTTGCATATTGGTTCAATCTACGCAGCTTAGATTAACCTGTGAGATTGAATTGATTTAGCCTCAGGCTTTCTGACTGTCTATACTTAGCCTTACAGTTACATAGCAGTGTTCTTGGAGTCCCTTACTGAAGCTTGCATTACTCCATACACGCTCATTGGCCTCTGCCTCTGACCATTAATTGCCGAAAAACAGAAATCACAAATCCTTCTAGATCAGTGGTTCTCAAACTTCCTAGACTCAAGGCACCCCTTGGAAAATGCCATCTCTTAGTTTTCACACTTTTTTTTACTATAGAAAAATACTAGAGCAATTCTTCTGTTGCAAAGAAATCAGAAACAGCCTAACAGGTTAAAATGGTTTTAACACTATAGACTCCTATATGAAAACTCTGGATTTATCTTGTGGATCATATTTGTGCACCTAATAATGCAGCACCCTTGAAAGGATCTCAAGGTACCCCAAGGTACCTTAGTTGAGAATCATTGTTCTAGATGAAACAAAAGCTTTTAATCCACTATCCAAGTTTTCCCAAAGTGGTTCAGTTTGCTTTCCTTTCAGCCTCAGACAGAGATTTTTAAAGGCTACTTTTTAACTTCCAGGATATGTGTTCTTCTCTGCATATGGTATGAGTGTGTTTGTGCATGTGTGTGTGTTCTGGCAGTTATCTTGACCATGTATACAAATGACCATTTAGCTATCTAAATAGTTATCTAAATGCCAACTCATTGGTGAGCATTATGTAAACATAAAGAGGGGCATCTACATGTTCAATTAATGTGATGCGATAAACTTCAGAGCTGTTTGAGCCAAAGTCAATTGCTCCTGGGTGCAACGTTTAGAGGTGCACCTGGGACAGCAACAGTTTGAGCCAGAACTGAGCAGCTCGGGGCTGGCAGCAAGCTCGGAGGATCAGCCCAGGGCTCTGGGTGGTGGTGCTGGGCAATGCAGGGGCTGGCTGGGGCATGAGGGTGCAGAACCTGTGGTCGGTGGCAGGCAGCTCCTGCACTTTGGCATACTGTGCCCCAGCCAGCCCCGTCACTGTCTACATGTGTGTTTCATCGCACTTAATTACTTCACCATAAGATAGTCCGTGACAGTACTATCTTAAGGCAGAGTTAATTAATTTACTGTGCCCTAATACCAGCATATGTGTAGACTGTGACACTTTACTGCAGAGCTAATTAGTTACTTTAACAGTAAAGTACACATGTATATATGTGCAGAGAGTATTCCAGCATATGAAGCAGAGTACATTAATGTAAAATTGTCATGGTTGAATCATCACAAGGAAAGCAGAAGCACTTTTATTAGGTTTCCCAGGACTATTTTTATTCTTAATGACTTTACAAAATTCTGCAGTAAGTGATATCATACAAATTAGAACTCTGGCTATGGCCAGTAGACATCCTTCTGTAGAGAAAAGGCCACATTTGCTACATTAAATTTACAGCCGTCACGGTCATATCTTAAACTATTCAAGCTAATTCAGCTGTGTTTAGTTTGTACATTTGTTTAATATTGTCACAGAGGCACTGTAAACCACATAGTATTTGCCAGGTTTTACTGGGGAAAATGGTATTTTTGTGTATGTATATTTTTGTTTTGTTTACTGGAAGCTAAGCTGCGACTAGTTGGAGTGCTGACAAACCCACCAGTCTTGGTTAAACAATGTCTTTTTCCAAGGCACTGCCTCTCCGATATTCCCACGTTGTAATGCCAGTTTTTCTGTAGGAAAGAAGGAATGATGACATTGTCCGAAGTCCAAGGAAGTCAATGGACATCTTTCCATTGACTTTAACACTTTGAATTAAGCATAAAGAATTAGATGACATTTCCTAAAGAATTAGTCTCCTATACTAAACCTGCATTTTAAGACTTGAAATAGTTTACTCCCTGTCTCAGCTGTGCCCCTACCCCATTCCCCCCAAGATATACTCTGGTAAACATAACTGGTAGCACCAGCTAACAAAGAAATGCAGAAACCATACCTGTAAATGAAGGCAACCTCAAAGTTAGTATATTCCTTTGATGTTAGAGAACTGAGAACAAAATGAGAACAATTACAAGCTAAACTGGTATCCTCTTACAGCCCATCTACACAGGAAAATTTATCAAAAATGCTAATAAAGAAGAAAGCTCTTCCCAAATACTTCCCTGCATAGAGGACACTTGAATGCAATGTCCCCTTTCCCCCTATTTAATTTAAGCCCCTAATTGCTTATTCTGAAGTAGCCATTTTGATAAATTTCCCCATAGAGACAAGTGTTTGGATATAAGGGGAGATTTCTAGAAACACAAAGGGTAGTTCAGCACTTCAGTCTTCCTGGCTTGCTGCAGGAGGCAAGTATCACCCTACACTTGAAGATTTCACTTATTCTGTGCTAAAGCAATACACACATTGCCTTTGATTTGAGATGCACTGCTCGGTTAGTGTCCTAGCCTTTAGATCTGACAAAGGAATATTACTGGGGTGCTGACACACTTAACAGCTGAACCATTCCAAAATGTCATTCATTGGGAACCAGTTCATAATTGTAGGGGAATTGCTCTTGGTCTAACATCAGGGAGCCTGAGTGAGCCCCTAGCCCAATATGCCTCATAGTGGTCAGGTGCGCGGGGATGAATGGTTTCAACAATACTTTGGCAGTATGTGTAGGGTAGGTGAACCATGGCTGGGTGCATTTTCAATTTTCTGCTTTCCCTTCTCTCTTAAGCATGAGTTCAGCAAAGTTCAGTAGCTTGAACTTGTCTGAACTTGGAAGTGTACTTGTCTGATGTGAGGTGCCTGGGACAGCAGGGGAATGCATAGACCCATGTTTTTACATTCCCAGGGTTGGGAGGCATAATGTGTGGCCATGGTTGGGCAGGGAGAGAGGACACAGCCAGTTGTCAGAAAGATTATTTTTACTGAACAAGTAATGCACGGGAGCTCATTGATAAAAAGTACCAACAAAAGGAAAATCAGAGGCTGTAGAGTTCTGGCCATGGACTAGTGCAGGCATTTGTAGTGCGGGGAAGGTGAGGAATGATGCAGTGTGTGATGCCTGGAGGATGAACCAGTCCTGTGTCCAGGAATACTTGGCGTCCACAGATAATATGGAATTGGTTTACAGTCAACCAGTGCAAAAGAATACTTGATTTTCCAGGTATGCTTTTTCACCGTTCCAGGCAACTTCAAACCACTTTAATAGGTTTATGTGTCTTTCCACTTCAGGTTTAAACTGCATTTAAACAATTCTAAGTGTTATGTATGTATGCTGATAGCGTACCAACACTTCTGGCTGTGCGGGCCGGGAGAGGTCTGAGGCCCTCGGGGGCGCACAGCAGGCTGTGGCCAGCAGCCCTGGCACACAGGTCGGGGAATGCAGGCCAGCGGACTAGAATTAGGCACGGATGCGTAGCGGTTGATTAAAGATTATTTTACTTATACCGTAGATGGTCGCGGTGCAGGCAGGAAAAACTTGCTTGCGTTGCAGTTACAGACAGACACGTGGAGTTTGCTAGGCTCCACAACAAGAACTCGAACAAGACCCGCAGAAACCCCGAGCCTCTTGAAATAACTCGGACAGAGCTCTGGATACACACACACACGAAGCTTGCTAGGCTCCGTGGAACAAGCGCGCAGGGAAGGGGTTCGTCGAGGGATCGCGATCAGCGACGGGGAGAGGCCAGAGGTTGATCAGACCCTTATAGCCTTCTTAAGGCACACGCTGGGTCCGTTAGGCTCCTCAGCGCTTAGAGTTCTTCACGAGACGTGAAGTCCTCCTCCTCCACGAGATGGTTGTGGAGTCCTCCAACTTGGGCGGAAACTGCTCAAGCCTCTTATATGGCTAGCAAGCCAATCGCTAGCCGCCACATGGGAATAATTTAGAACTGGCCAATAGTGGGACACAAATTTGCATGCGGGTGGCGGGAACTCCTTTGCACCGGGGTTTTCTCTTTGCAACTGAGAAATGCACCCTGCAAAGAAAGCTCCTCGTGGCGGGAAATAATTTAGCAGTGCCGAAGCGCGCACACACAAAATCACACCCTTGGGTTGTGACACTGGGTAAATTTTAAAGGTAGAGAAATCAAGACACAGATAGATGTAGAGATTTATACAAAGTCTCACAGAAGATCTGACGATGGAGCTTGGAATTGGGCTCAGGTCTCCTGACTGCCAGCTCCACAGTGAGGCAAATGAATTGGATTTTTGAGTGCAAGCATACAGTAATCTGCCTGTATGAACCAGCTGTAAATGCTGTAAATGTATCATATATTGAGCATCTCACTTTTGTCTTTTCTTGTCCCTTCTACATCAACCACTGATCCTACCCCACTGAATCATCACATGATGACACGCTTTCATCTGGAATTGGTTCTTGTAAATTGATCTGCCACTACTGACATTGCTAGTTGATCTGAAGCCTTGGAGGCACCACATTTCCCAGGCTTAATTGCTTAATAGTACCTGGGAACATGTGTCCTTATAGGAGGAAGTTGTCTTGTTTGGTCTGAGTAGTTTGTACACAGACATTCCTTACTATGGATCACTTCAGGAGAGAACTTGCAAGGATGTGCAGCTATCCTATAACTAGTGCTGTTGCAAGAAAGTGCTTTGTGAAAAATGAGCTCCATTCATTCCATTTGCTCTTTACAGCATTATCTTTGGGAAGATGGAAACACTGTATTTTAATGCTAATATTGACTATAAATGGTGGGTGTTTTTATTTTAAGTGCCTAGGATATTCTGCAAACACATTTGTTAAATCCAATAGGCTCAGCAAATAGCTCCATTAGAAAGCAAAAGTATTTATGAAAGAAGATGATTGAAATGAAGTGTTTTTGGGGTGTTGGTTTTTCAAGGTTATTCTCAAGGAATGTTGTGTGATTTCATAGACATTAGGGCTGGAAGGGACCTCGGAAGATCATCGAGTCCAGCCCCCTGCCCAAGGGGCAGGAAGTCAGCTGGGTTCATAGGATCCCAGCAAGATGAGCATCCAGTTTGCTCTTGAAGGTGTTCAATGTGGGCACTTGAACCACCTCCAGCGGCAGGCTGTTCTAGACCTTGGGGGCTCGGACAGTAAAGAAATTCTTCCTTATGTCCACCCTGAAACGGTCTTGTAGTAGTTTATGACCATTCGACCTAGTCGTCATCCCTTGGGGCGCTCTGATGAACAAACGTTCCCCCAGATACTGGTGGTCACCCCTGATAAACTTATAGGTGGCCATCAGATCACCCCTGAGCCTGCGCTTTTCCAGGCTAAAGAGCCCCAGGGCTCTCAGCCTGTCATTGTAAGGTCTGCTTCCCTGACCTCTGATCATGCGCGTGGCTCTTCTCTGGACTCTCTCAAGCTTCTCCACATCCTTTTTGAATTGTGGAGCCCAAAACTGGATGCAATACTCCAGCTGCGGCCTCACTAAGGTCGAGCACAAGGGGAGAATGACGTCCCGGGATTTCCTTGAGAAGCCTCTATAGATGCAAGCCAGCATTTTGGTCGCTTTACTAGCCGCAGCATCGCATTGCAGGATCATGTTCATCTTGTGGTCAATGATGACCCCCAAGTCTCTTTCTTCCATAGTGCTAGCCA
>NW_005842860.1:95055-103574 GCF_000455745.1 Alligator sinensis | reverse complement strand
CACAATAGTGCTGCCTAGGGCTTCCAATGGCAGGCTTAATTGCCTGTACACTAATGTCAGAAGGATGGGAAACAAGGAGGAACTGCCCCTCCTGCTAACCAACCTCATAGAGACTATGAAGACTTGGTGGGACTCCATCTATTACTGAACCACAGGCATAGGGGGTTACACCTTGTATAGGAAGGATCATGTTGGAAAGAAGGGCGGAGGAGTCGCTCTCTATGTGAAGGAACATTACACCTCCCTAGAATTCATAGATTTCATAGACATTAGGGTTGGAAGGGACCTTGGAAGATCATCGAGTCCAGCCCCCCGCCCAAAGGGCAGGAAGTCAGCTGGGGTCATAGGATCCCAGCAAGATAAGCATCCAGTTTCATCTTGAAGGTGTTCAATGAAGGCGCTTGAACCACCTCCGGTGGCAGGCTGTTCCAGACCTTGGGGGCTCGGACAGTAAAGAAGTTCTTCCTTATGTCCAGCCTGAAACGGTCTTGAAGTAGTTTGTGACCATTCGACCTCGTCATCCCTTGGGGCGCTCTGGTGAAC
Source organism: Alligator sinensis (assembly GCF_000455745.1). Classification (NCBI taxonomy): domain Eukaryota; kingdom Metazoa; phylum Chordata; order Crocodylia; family Alligatoridae; genus Alligator; species Alligator sinensis. Next base: position 103,031 of record NW_005842860.1, on the reverse strand, counting down.
AAACGTTCCCCCAGATGCTGGTGGTCACCCCTGATAAACTTGTAGGTGGCCATCAGATCACCCCTGAGCCTGCGCTTTTTCAGGCTAAAGAGCCCCAGGGCTCTCAGCCTGTCATCGTAGGGTCTGCTTCCCTGACCTCTGATCATGCGCGTGGCTCTTCTCTGGACTCTCTCAAGCTTCTCCACATCCTTTTTGAATTGTGGAGCCCAAAACTGGACACAGTACTCCAGCTGCGGCCTCACTAAGGCCGAGTACAGGGGGAGAATGACGTCCCGGGATTTGCTTGAGAAGCATCTATGGATGCAAGCCAGCGTTTTGGTCGCTTTACTAGCCGCCGCATCGCATTGCAGGCTCATGTTCATCTTGTGGTCAATGATGACCCCCAAGTCTCTTTCTTCCATAGTGCTAGCCAACATAGCACTGCCGAGCCTATAAGGATGCTGCGGGTTTTTTTTCCCAAGGTGGAGAACCTTGCATTTATCGGCGTTGAACACCATCAGATTCTCGTCCGCCCACTTGCTGAGCCTGTCCAGGTCAGCCTGGATAACCTGCCTGTCTTCTGGTGTGGATGCTTTGCCCCAGAGGTTGGTGTCATCGGCGAACTTGGCCAGTTCTGATCGCTTCTGACTCCAGTGTCCACATCATTAATGAAGATGTTGAACAGTATGGGTCCAAGGACAGAGCCTTGGGGGACCCCACTGGTCACAGGACACCACGATGAGTGACTTCCATCGATTACTACCCTCTGGGTCCGACCCCGGAGCCAATTTTCCAGCCAGCGGATCGTGGAGGACCCAAGGCGACAATTGGCCAGTTTCTCCAAGAGGCGATCATGGGACACCAGATCGAAGGCTTTTTTGAAGTCAAGATATATGACATCAATCTCTTCTCCCTTGTCCAGGTGATAGGTCACCTGGTCGTAGAAGGAAATGAGATTGGTCAAGCAAGACCTACCCGCAACAAACCCGTGCTGGCTATCCCTTAAGATGTTGGCGTCGGCCAGTCCGTTAAGGATGGCCTCTTTAATAAACTTTTCTAAGATCTTCCCCGGGATAGAAGTCAGGCTGATGGGCCTATAGTTAGCCGGATCCACTTTCCTCCCTTTCTTGAAGATAGGCACCACGTTGGCCTTCTTCCAGTCTTCGGGCACTACACCAGAGCGCCAAGAGTTTTCAAAGATCTGTGCTAGAGGCTGGGCTATGATGCTCGCCAGCTCCTTGAGTACCCTGGGGGGAAGATTGTCAGGGCCAGCTGACTTGAAGGTATCCAGCTTCTCAAGATGTTCCTTCACAAAGTCAGCATTAATGGAGGGCAGGGGATCACCCTCACCCGGACTTCCCGGCCCTGTAGCGGGCATGGGCGTCCCATGGGACTGATGAAAGACCGACGCAAAGTACCTATTTAATAGGTTGGCTTTTTCCTGGGCGTCAGTTGTCAGTTGCCCCATCTGGTTCCGCAGGGGTCCAATGTTGCCCCTGCTTTTCCTCCGGCTCCCCACATATCTGAAAAAGGACTTTTTATTGTCCTTGATGCTCAAAGCTAGTTGGAGTTCAGTTGCAGCCTTGACTTTCCTGGTCTGCTCCCTACAGGACCGGACCAGTGCAGAATAATCCTCCTTGGAGGTGATGTTAGACATTGCCCAGCATTCACTTATTTATGCTTTTTGAAGATCCCTGTAAACTAAATGGTAATTGTTGCTTGTTGCTTATCTGTCCTAGTAGAGCCAGTTCACCAGGATTTGACATTCTCTTACAACTTTGTTTATTCCCCAGGTAAATGTATGAGCCAATACATGTGGCTGTGCCACCTTGAACATCACTGTGTTGTTTCTCATTAATCTTCAGCTTGAATATACTTGAAAGCTTGGTGTGTTACTAAGAACACAGGCTCTGAAGTGAATGGCAGCTCTGAAGTGAATTTGCTTTGCATTCTTTGATACAGCCCAGATGTGAGCAAAGCCATAGCTGCTTCACTTGATTCAGAATTTTTCTCTTTTCGCAAAGCTATAGCTGCTTCACTTGATTCAGAATTTTCCTCTTTCCCTTGTTTAATTCCATAACTGTTAAGGAAGATTTTGGTTTAGTCTTACAAAATATAAAGTTGGGCTAAGTGGGGACATTTCTTCATTGCCCATAAATTCCTACTAAGAGGGCTAAGTATGAATATTCTTTTCAGGGAGGATGATGGGCAAAATGGGAGAGGAGGGATATTAGCTTATTTATAAGCTAATGAAATTAAATATTAATGAAAATGTGTGGATCTGGTTATAGACATAGGCATCAGAGGCAATCATAAATGATTGGGGGCTTATGCAAGTTCACTATACTATGTTCTACTGTCATTTGGTCTTAAAGCCATGGGTAAGTTTACTTTGGTGTAGAATTGAGCAGCTCTCATGGTGAGAACTAACTAGAGACTGAGACATCTGCCCTTTTAGAACTTTTTGCTGTTCCATCTACTTTCAGGTTCTGTTTGAAGTATAGATACTGATTTGTCTTAGTATCTGGTTAACTCAGAATGCCTCTCGGCTCATGCAACATGAGGTGTTTTAATTGACCACCCATCACAGTGTGCTTTTGAGTATTAGAAGTAGGGCATTGTTAGGAGATAAATATGGGCTGTTAACCCTTCACAATGGGATTTATCAATCTTCAGACCAGTTTTTGGTCAAGAATTTGCATGGCTATGGACTACCTTTAGTGAGTCCACAAAATGGTGAGAACAACTGTTGACATCACTTATAGACAGATTGATTTAATGTCCATTTGTTTTTAATCTCTCATGTGTCCAGACTCTCTGCCTGTGCATATCTAATAAAGCATAAAATACATATATAATTTTTGTGCATGTTTTCAGGAAAAGAAATTTGCTGTGACCAAGCTTAAGGCATTCTGTTGTCTGATTATAGATTTAGTTCCTCTGAGTATTGAATGTAGCTGTAGTTCAGGTTTGTGTATCATAGTGGATAGTGACTGCAGTGGAAATTTTATTATGGTTAGAGCTGGAAGAGAGTCTGTGGAATAGATGTTGCATCCTAAGCCCCATATGGATACTCATTCTACTCTTAGTGTAGAAGTAGAGTATCCAGATAGGCACTTGTCAAATAGCTCTTGCACTTAGGACTTGCATTCTAACTTTTTCCATAGCATCTTTTCTGTGTTGACCAGCCCTGATTTAAGAAACTTAATGTAGGTTTCAGATAAGGGTTATCATATTTAACATTAAGGCAGCTGGCCATGAATAAACCTAGAATGAGTCATAGAGTTAACACATAACAAGCTGAAATGAAATGAAACAGGACTGTCCTTTGTGCTGAGGACAAAGTCATGTTTTACAGCATGTCAGCTACCATTCATTCTAATGCAATATTGTTATTTGCCAGCGTAGACAAGTCTTTAATGACACCCCTGTTAGAATTCTTCTTCAAAACTTCGCAGCCAGATAGCATTTAGCAGTGCTAAATTTTCCCCCCAGAAGCAGGACACACAAAAGAGTGGGACAAAGAGTGTAATTACCACCAACACCTCCAGTAACTTGCTAAAGGTCAAAGAAGAAGTCTGTGGCAGAGCTATGAACTGACCTCAGGTTGTAGGACCCCTAATCTAGCTTATTAGTGTTCTCCTCCAGGCTGCAAATGGAAGAGAGGCTCTACTGAGGCCAGACAAAAACCCAGTTTAATAATCAATTTTAAGGGCAATGAAAGATTGCAGGGATAGAAACAGTAACACATCTGTGGCATTTCCATATTAGGATCCTGAAACAGCTGACAAATCTTATTAATTGAACTTTATAATGACATCTGGCTGAAGTTGATATAGACCAGGGGAGTGCAATTATTTCAGCTGGAGGGTCGTGTAATGAGTTTTGGAGAGCTGTCAATGGCCGCAAAGATAGCCCAGCCCCTTGACAGGTGCCCCACCCCTGGTCGTTATCTTGGGACTGGAAGTCCCACCCCTAGCCCCTCACCTTTGCCACCAGCAGTCTCTTCCCTTGCCTTTGGAAGTACTTCTTTTGGGGGCAGAGGGTTACCATCTTGGAAGCGGAAAAAATCAAATCATGTACCAGAAGTCAAACATCTACTATGACATATTTTAATTTTATTTCAAAGGGATGACAAGATTGAATGGTCACAAACTCTGCCATGACAGATTTAGGCTGGACATAAGGAAGAACTTCTTTACTGTCTGAGTCCCCAAGGTTTGGAATAGACTGCTGCCGGAGGTGGTTCAAGCACCCACTTCGAACGCCTTCATTTGGATGTCTATCTTGCTGGGATCCTATGATCCCTGCTGACTTCCTGCCCCTGGGGCAGGGGGCTGGACTCAGTGATCCTTCGTGGTCTATGAAATCTATGAAATCTGGCCCATGGGTGCCCATCAATTAATTGTACCCAGCTCAGCCTGTGCACTTCACTCCCACCCGCATGCATGGGAGGGCTCTGGCCCTGGCCCTGGCCCTGGCCCTGGCCCTGGCCCTGGCACAGCTTCCAAGCAGGGCCACTGCTGCAGCTGCCAGGGGACTTGCTCAGCTTCCCCAGCTTCCAGCAGCTCCTCCTGGTGTCCTTGCTGCAGCACTTGCTCTGGGCAGCAGATAGGGAAGAAGCAGTGAGTGCGGGGAAGCTGGAGCTGGGTAGGGGCATGGAACGTAGGGCTGGGGCTGGTGGGAGCAGGCAGCTTGAGGCCTGGGGCCCATGCCCAGTGGAGTAGCACAAGTGCAGAGCTCAGGTCAGCCTGTTTCCATCACACAGGGCTGTGCTCACATGCAGCTCCTGGAACTCATACACCACCAGGGTGGCATGATGGAGCCAGTGGCCTTCCCCTCTCCCTGCTGCCACATACAGCTCCCAGGACTCTGCTGGAAGTGGAGCACATCCCAGGAAAATCACTGGTGGGTTGGATCTGGCCCATGGGCCATATTTTGCCTGCACCTGATATAGACTTATTTTACAGAGGGCTAAATGAAGTATAGAGATCCTGTGATTTGCCCAGCATTAAGCTGTCAGTTACAGTTAGACCCATCAATAAACCTATGTGATCCAAGCCATCTTTTCTAAGATTGGTGGGAGAGAAGGGAAGTATATAACTTGAGTATGCTTAATAAGCTTCTAGCTTGTTACATTTCAATTTCTAGAGCCCTGTCACATTGTTTGTGGGGGCTATAAGTAGGGACCTACCCAAATCATGATTGTGCAGATTTTGCAGAAATCACGGAATCAGGTTATCTCCATGAAATGGGTGGGGGGGAAATAACTTACTAAAAATAAAATGCTGACTCTCCAGTGAGAGTTGGCAGTCTTCCCAGCTGCGCAGCTCACCCCAGGGGAAGTAGGGAGGAGGAGCTTCCGGCAAGAAGGTGAGCAGGCAAGATGGCTGGTACCCTGCCCCTTGCTGCTGATTGGCTGAGAGGACTGCCTGTCATGCAGCCCCACCCCTCTCTACTAATCAGCAGCAAGGGGCGGGGCTGTATGACAAACTGCCCTCTCTACCACTCAGTGATGGCAGCAGGGCCACTGGGGCCCCTTGGCCAGTCGGAGGTGTGGGGGGCCTCCGACCATGATAAGCCTTCAAAAATAGCAGTTAGCCCTGTCATCTGCCCACAAAATTGTCTGGCTTTCTCTTTGAGTTGGGTAGAGCCCTAGCTGTATGTTCTAGCACTTGCCAGTATGCCCAAAGATGATGTGAGGGGAGGAAGTCTTAGGAGTGAGTAAAATTAGACTTAATACCTGAGAAGCCACCTGAATCCTCTCCTGCAAATGTAATGATTTTTCCAATTTAATTAGCAATCAGTAGGTTTCTCCATGGAATTATCAGTTCCTTTTCTGACAGGAGCTGCTGCCTGGAAGAACTTAATAGGCAAGTAATTAATACAAATGAGTAGCTGTATGTGAAGATCACAAACTGACTGTATATGTTGCAACTTCTTTGGAAGGTGGTAATGAGTTTTTGTTTCAGTGTGTTTATTGCATCTAAAAACATAGTTCTTTCTTTCCTGAGTTTGTTGAATGAAAGCACTAGAGCTTGTTATGTCCCCAGCAGAGCTATTTACCCATGGTGCCTGCTGAAGGACTGCTTTCTGCACTTGCCTGTTCTTTCTCTCTAAAACAAGAGATCCAGTAAAAATCAGAAACAAACTTAAAGAGGCACATGTGTGTCACAGCACTATTCAGTGTAGAAAAGGATAGTCATTGGGACCTGGAGCAGACTTTGCAAGCATATGAGGCAGCACTTGTCCAAATTACTATTATCTAGAAAAAGCATCCTGGAAGTAATGACACTGAATACTATAGTCCATGCATAGCTTTAAATATAAATTGTTTTAATTAAAAAAGAGATGCTAGATTTGTTTGGTGACCAACTATAAGGTTAAGAGAAATGTTAGCATTTTACAGCTACAGCACTACACAGCTTTTATAGTTGGTCCAATAAAAGGTATTACCAAACGAATCTTGCTTCTTGAATATTCCCTGGATTATCATGACTACAACAATACTGCAACACCACCACAAGTGAAGCTTAGTTTACTGATTGTAATAAAGTTCTTTCTTCTTACAGTGCAAGGAAACATATACAATTGATTCCTTACAATGCAGACATTTTTGGTGTTATCTACTTAGATGGGTTGCACTCAGGAGACCCAGGGTTATGCCAGAGGCTGAGCTGTTAAAGAAGATATAATCACACTGATATGAGGAACATTTTATTAAATTTGAAGTCAGTGATTCTCAGCTGGAGTTTTGTGAGATCCTGTTAAGGATGCCATGCTACCTGGCCCCTATGTAAAGAGATAAATGCTCTCCTCCTTCCATCCAATGCTCTGCACCTGCTCCACCTACTCATCAGCAACTGTGGCTGCTCCCCTGGAGACTGCTGTCCTCCTCTGCACACCAGCTGCCCCCTGGCAACCCCTATGCATTATCCCTGTTCTCCCAGCAGCACACTCTGATGTGGGTGGATGTATGGATGGATGGATGGGGGGGCCACAGCCACTTTTTCCTACCCAGCTTGGTCCCTTCACTTCTCTCATGCTCCTGGGACCAGTGAAAGAGTCTGTTGGGGTAGTCACTAGTCTATGAGATACTGTAGGAGCAGCCTCAGGGACAGAGGTTGCCCTTACCCCCTCATAGTGGGGGTAGACAGTAGAAAGAGCAGGGCAAGGCAGGATAAGTACTGCCACCATTGCCCTCACCTGACACCAGCTAGATCAGTGCTTCTTTAACTTTTTAGCCTCAAGGCCCCTCTCCATATCTTTTCTGAATATAGATTCTAGCTCAGTGATTTTCAACTGGGATGATGCAAAATTCAAAAAAGTTATGGAGAAGTGCCTGGCAGCTAAAAGGTTCAGACCACTGGCTACGGTGGATGGAAAAGGTCATAGCACCATGACATAAGAGTTGTTTCCTGTTCTCAGCCTCTGAGCTTGCCGTGTCTATTTTTCAAAAGAGATTCTAGGATCTGGCAAAATTATTGCTCCTCCTGTATTCCCCAAGAAAATCCTTCTTAGGGTGTGTGTAGCCGAAACGGGGGCTGTAAATTGAAGTGGTGGGTTTGTTGGCTACAAATGTCCAACTCAGGATCCTTAAAATTCTGGTTTATTAGGCGGATTGAAACACTGTAATGAAGTTAAATCATAAACCTTGGGGATGGTCCCCCCCCCCCCACACACACACAATAGCAAGCTACAAGAGTACACACACACACACACACACACACACACACACACTAGCAAGCTACAAGAGTCGGGTATACCTATCCTACAGGTGCTGGAGTCTGCAGTTGATGGCCAGTCGAGGCTTCTTCCAGTGTGGTGTTATCCTCCAGAAGGGGGTCGCTGGCTGGTCCTTCTGGCTAGACAGATCGGGTGCTGGTCAAGTTGGAGATCAAGAGGGCGCCACTGAGGGTCACTTTTCACTGCTTTTTATCTGTCCTTGGCAGACTTTGGTGACTCCCCAGTTTTCAGGTTTGCCCAATCCAGGGGTC
>NW_005842860.1:74154-94828 GCF_000455745.1 Alligator sinensis | reverse complement strand
GCAGTTTGACTCCTGCCCTTGTTAACATTGTTACTAAACACATTTATAGTTGAAAGTTGAAAGGTGAGGAGTATAAAATATAAGCTACAAATGCCACGGCACACAAATAGATAAAAATACCAAAATACACAGGGAGATACAAAATGCACACATACAAATTTTAAAACACAATTCCTTATCTTAAAGTGAAAGAAAGAGGAAGGAGGAAAAGGTAGAAGAGGAAAAACATATTTAAAAAGGGGAGAGCAAATGCAGGCAAGAGGAAAAGGGGGCTTTATTCTACAGGTTTTAAAAAACACTGATTTAGGGCTGATTAAACCCCAGCCCACACCCTTCTGACTTACCTGCCTCTCTGGCAGGGAGGGGAGGGTGAGCTGCCGACAGGCGGAGTGGTCTCTGGGCTGTGGGGTGGGGTGACCCAGGCAGCACCCACCTGCAGGCACCCGGTTTGGGTGGTCCTGTGGGGCACCGCAGCCATGGAGAGAAGCACCGGGCCTCAGCACAGCTCAGGCAGGCAGACAGGCAGGCTCTGGGGGGCTGCGGGGGAGATCAGGCTTACTGCTTTTCTTGGGTAGAGCTGCTTTTCTGGGCTGCTGTCAGGCTGCATGCAGGACTTCCTGCAGAGCTGTGGAGCTGCATGGAGCCCGGTGCTTCACTCTGCGGCTGTCATTTAAGGTGCATCACGCCGCCAAATTTCCTTCAGCGGCTGGAATAATGCACAATTCACCACTGAGGCGTGCAAACACTGACACCATTAAAGCAGTGCAAAAGCATTTAGCCTGCTTTAAAATGTTCCTCATTTCATCTACACACAGCCTTAGGCTTTAGGAGATCATTATTAAGGTTGTTTTCCAGGGTGGGCTAATTGAAGAACAGAACACTTGATTCTTCTCTGTTCTACACAGTGGATGCATCTACACATGAAATTAATGTGACATAACAAACTCTGGAGCAGTTCGCACCAGAGTTAACTTCTCCCAGGCTCGGTGTCTACATGTGTGCTTGGCACAGCAGCACTTTGAGCCAGGGTGGAGCAGCCCTGGGCTGGCAGCAAGCTCAGGTGCTTAGCTCCAGTCAGCAGCGTTGGCTGGCAGAGGGGCTGGCTGGTGTATGAGGGTGCCAGATGGCAGGCAGGGCCTGCACTTTAGCACCGTCATGCCCCAGCCAGCCCCTGCCACCATCTACATGTGTATTTCATTGCACTTAATAACTATCCCTGACAGCATTACCTTACAATGGAATTCATGGGTGACTGGTGCCACCCAAGTCGGGGGATGGGGGGGGAGGGCATGTGTCCCCCCAGCAACCAGTCAGTGACCATGGAACTGCCAGCTGGGGGAGGAGGGGGGGTCCCCCCCATGGCCAATCTTGCCAATCAGGAAGTTGCTGTGGTGCTCCTGAAAGTGCCAGCAGTGCTTCACCTGGTGCCCCCACTCCCCAGCCAGCACTCGCGCGGGGGCACCGGCCCTCCCATCTGCCCCCCCTGCCCATCACCTAAGCAGGGAGCATGGCCTGTCAGGGGGTGCTTGAGCTCTCTCCAGTGGTGCACGTGCACCCCCGTGAACCCTCTATGCATTGCCACTGGTGGAGTTGATTTACTGTGCGTTAATACCAGTGCACGTATAGACAATAACGCTTTACTTTGGAGCTAATTAGTCAATGCTACAGTAAAGCACACATGAAGATGCACAGAGTATGAAATCATTCATATCTTTATACACAATTTTGTACTGCAAAGTGTGTTCTAGGTCAAATATGATCAAGTTTTACTATGCCTCTGTTTTGCTGTATATAGTCAAGTTTTCTCTATCTTGTCTTATCTCTACTTATGATCTGAAAAGAAGCAGAGCTGTCTGAAAGGTAGGCAGAAAAGCCCCCTGTGGTGTCCTAATACTTGTGGCTTTTGTTTAGGACTCCACCCTGGTGTGTACTGAAAACAGAAACCTGGTTTCAGTCAGTACAGAGTGGAAGTCAGATTCCTAGCCTAATTGACTAGACTGGGCAGTGCTCTTTTAAATTAATTGGTTAAGAGAGAAGGTGGGAGGCTGGCAAGCCTTGATTGGATACTTGGGGTGATGTCATGCCTGGGTATATTGGAGTCTTCCAGCTGCAGCTAAAAAAGGCGCAGAGCTGAATTGCTGAGTTGGAGAAAACTGCTCCCCTTCACTGGAGAAGCAAGTTGAAGCTATGTGAAAGGGAAATCTGAGGTAAAGGGAGAGAGAATCTGTCTGTCTCCAGAGTTTGGACTCTTCTTCCTCCTTTCCCCTGCCCTTTTTTCTTTACTAGGTTTTGAGTGGGATAATACCATTGGGGCATTAATCCCTGTAGCAAATTTTGGCCAGGGTTAGGGCCTGGCAAGTTTTGCTGCACATTAAATTAATGCACATTAATTTCACATGGGGTTCTAACCAAAGGCCACAAGTATCAGGACATTGCCCTACCTGCCTGCCCAGACAGCCCTGCTTTTTTTCAGATCACAAGTAGAGATGTGACAAGATACAGAAAACATGAGTATATACAGCAAAGCAGATACATATTACATATGATCATATTTGAACTAGAACACACTTTGTAGTATAGAATTGCTTCTAAATGTTGTGTAAATTAATAACTTTTCGTGTGGATTATTTTTTACACCTTCATGGGAAGGTAACAGGTGTGTCTGATGCAACTCTGTGGGCATTATAATTTAGGTGCTGCACAGGCCTTTTAATTCTTAGCACCATGGGTGTGGCAAGGACAGGTGCCCAGTGGCCATTCAGGTAGGTGCAGGGGGTAGATAATAGATGGTTGCTTTCTGCAAACACCCTTGTTGGTGTCTGGCCTCCAGAGTGTAATACCCCAAGACAGGGTTGATCTCTTGCTCCAGCTGTTAATCAGGCTGCACACCAACAAGCAGGATAGTGCTATATGCATAGCCTCCTTAAAAGACTGCCTCAGCATTGTTGTCCATCCTTCCAGGGCCGCCTTAGGGTTAATCATATTCACAGGTTGGAGGGGAAGACCCACTGCCTCAGACAAGTTTGCTTTGGCCTTCCTTCCATCCTCCTCTGGCTCTACCTGTATTTTCCACACCCAGGTTCTTAACACTGACAGCTCCATTTGACATTTACACAATTCAAGGTGATACTTGTTCACCACTATGTAACTGGTACCCCAAAATTTGAACATGGCCCTTGTTACTGCTTACTAGTGCCCAGCAGAAGGGTAGCAGTACTCATATACAAACACATAGAGGCCCACATGCTTTTGCAATAGAAGTATATAGTTCTTAATGATGCATACAGTATTAATCACTGTCAAATGTAAGTCTAACTATATATTTGTAGTTGTTTTGTTTGGAGTGCAAGGTTTATGACATCCTCAACCACTCATTTCCTTTCTTTAAAATGCTCAGTTTTTAAATGATGTCATAGGTAAATTCATGTTGTCATTAAATAGCTTTGAAGTAGGTTTTGAACTTTTTTCTAAGATTTTGAAATAGAGCAATTGGCTTGCCCTCATGCTAAAACTTGTCTGAGATTACCTGTGATTATAGGTATGATTTAAGTTTAAAATTTTGTACTCATTATTACAGAGTCCTCTCCTGTTGCTTGTTCCAGTCTCTTAATTATTAGCTAACACTGTAGGCTTGCCACTTCATGGATTTTTGAGGCTCTGCAGAATTTAGTGGCTGTTTATAGAAGTTACGTTTTTCTAGGTTTAATCTGGACTACAACCATGACTATATACACATGGACATCTGTAGTCCAAATTAAAACTGATTTCAGTCTGAATTAACTAATCTTTGCTGAATGAGGATTAAAATTAATTCAGACTAGGGCAGTCTGAACTAGGCAATTTAAACAGCATTAATTAACATGTATACAGGGCTTGCTGTTACTCGTGTCCACCACCAGGTGTCCCCTGCCATCTATACTGCAGAAGTGCAGAAATGCACGAAAACCTTTCTGTTGATCAATGATCGTCTATTAACCTTTACTTCAAACTGAAATTTGATTTGAACTGTGTGATGAGAATCAGTTAACACAGTTTAGAAAACAGTGAGCATGTCTACAAATGGCCAATGATGCTAGGGCTAGTGCTGTAAAAGGATCTGCAGAGAGTTGTGTGTTTCTCTTACAAAAGAAGCTTATGATAATTTGTGCATACAGATTACATGAAACCGTGTCTGGCAAGTGGGAGAGTTGGTCGGTGCCAATATCCTTTTTGTCTAATGGATTTTCCTGGTAAAATATAAAAAGACAGAGCAATCCAGATTTTTAATCTCCATCCCAGATATAATAGGGTTCATATGCTGTCGTAGCTGTGATGGTCCAGGAAATATATGAGAATTAAGAGTTTTCTGGTGATATCTTTTAGGAGACTAATTTTATACCTTAGCGAGGTTAGACAAGCTTTCAGATGTAAAAGTCCGGCTAAGGCCTAAAAAGCTTGTCTAGTGTCTGTCCCGACAATACAGTTGGTCCAGTAAAAGATATCACAAAAAACCTTGCTTATCCCAGATATAGTCAGTTACGTGTTGCATATAGCCCCCTTTGCAAGGCAGGCTTTATTGAAAGAGCATTCTTAGAGTGCAGCATAAACGTAGTTGCAGCGACCTATTCTAGCTCAGTTTGGTCCAGACAGCATAACCTCATATGTTGGCTACAAATGTCCAACTCGGGATCCTTAAAATTCTGGTTTATTAGGTGGATTGAAACACTGTAATGAAGTTAAATCATAAACCTTGGGGCTGGCCCCCCCCCCCCCACACACACACACACAGTAGCAAGCTACAAGAGTCGGGTATACCTATCCTACAGGCGCTGGAGTCTGCCGTTGATGGCCAGTCGAGGCTTCTTCCAGTGTGGTGTTATCCTCCAGAAGGGGGTCACCGGCTGGTCCTTCTGGCTGGACAGGTCGGGTGCTGGTCAAGTTGGAGATCAAGAGGGCGCCACTGAGGGTCACTTTTCACTGCTTTTTATCTGTCCTTGGCAGACTTTGGTGACTCCCCAGTTTTCAGGTTTGCCCAATCCAGGGGTTGTTGACCCTCGTGGGATTTCCCCCCTTGGTAGCTACTGGATGGCATCTGTCAGCCCCAGGGGTCATCCGCATGTGTGTGCAGGTTTGGGAGTCCGTTGATGAATTGTGAATAGGGCTTTGGGAGCAGTCGATCTGGAGATAGTCAGCCCAAAAGTTGGTCCCCAGTGTTGATTATCTCAGTCCAGGGCTTCTAGCCCTTGATCAGTGACGTTTAGAGATGTCCTGGTTGCTACATTGTCTTCTATTGAGTTCTTCCGTTGGTTGATCTGCAGTTTCCTTAGGTGTTAATTGCTGTCTGCTGCTACAGTGTTACACATTCAGTCACTGATTCACTCGCTCTTTCAGGGGCCTGCCTGATGCAGGGAAGCAGCAGTTTGACTCCTGCCCTTGTTAACATTGTTACTAAACACATTTATAGTTGAAAGTTGAAAGGTGAGGAGTATAAAATATAAGATACAAATGCCATGGCACACAAATAGATAAAAATACCAAAATACACGGGGAGATACAAAATGCGCGCACACAAATTTTAAAACACAATTCCTTATCTTAAAGTGAAAGAAAGAAGAAGGAGGAAAAGGTAGAAGAGGAAAAACATATTTAAAAAGGAGAGAGCAAATGCAGGCAAGAGGAAAAGGGAGCTTTCTAAGGGGGCTGTCTGCTACACAGAAATCCGAATATTAAAAATCCAGAATTCTTGAAAATCTGGCACTTTTTAAGCTTCCCCCTCTGCTCCCTTGGACGTGGAGGGGGAAGCTTGCACGCCAGCCACCACCCTGCTCCATGTGCGGCTGCTGCTCTGGGACTAGCTACCACTACTCCTGACCCCTGCTCCGCAACTGGCCGCCACTCTGGTTTCAAAAAACTGGAATGTTTAAATTTCCGGCAGATGCTTGGTTCCCAGCATGCCGGATTTATGAAGTTATACTGCATGAAAACATGTAGAACAAAGTTCAGAAACAATATTCAAGATAGTATAGGAATCTAGACATGAGTAAAGTTAGAAATACAAAGGCACTTAAATACTTTGGTGGGAATTTTTGGGAAGAACAGGCATGCGTCACCTCAGCAGCACAGAATCAAACCCATCTGTTTATCTAGGCTAATTATAAGTGTGTGATTCAAAGTGCTATGAGAGTACAAACAAGCTCAGAGACCCATGCCTTGGGTGAGAAAAATTAGCCAGACTTTAGGTAGTTGTCCTCTTAATGGGACAAATGTGAGAGAGAAAGACATGCCCCTATTCTGACTGATGTTTTTCAAAACAGGGACTGCCTTTGTTTCAACAATTCAGAGGTCACCAGGAAGGGTATGAGGAGGTTATGAAAAGACTTCAGTTAGCAGATGCTGTCAGATTCTGAAACCTTATGCCAGAAGACAAACAAAGTTATCTGATAGATGGGAGTGGAGGGCTCAGGAGACCATTAATTGAATATGCAGTCATTCTTTTTAGTCTTCCTTGAGTCCAGTTCAGATCTGTACTGACTGAAAGATGTTACTATGTAAAATAAGTTTGATGTTATGAAATAAAGAAGGGTTCCAGATGACAGGTATCCAAGCATCTTATGTTTTTGACAACAGAAGAGTAAGAGCCCAGTTTTATCACACAGAGAAAAGATTAAATGGAGTTTTCAAAGGCATAAAAACTTTGTATAGCAAAACAGGAAACTGAGGAAAAAGTAACAACTTGGAAGCTATGCAGGAGTTCAGCTTATCACTGCTTGTGCAGCAGAGGCAGGCAAAAAACGGCTCGCGGGGCCCCTAAAAAATTTAGAACGTTAGTATTTATCTGCCTTGGCATCCTGTGAAAGCTGACAAGAGACAGGGGCAGTAGGACCCAGGGGGAGCCTCAGCAGGACAAACAGCCCAGCCCATGTACCCCCAGCCATTTCACTCCCTTCCTGCCCCTGTCCTGCTCCAGCACCATTGAATTGCCAGACTGGCAGGGAGTGTGTGTGTGTGCGTGTGTGTGTGTGTGTGTGCGCGCGTGCGTGCAGGCAGGGACTATGTGTGTGGTGGGGCAGGCAGGGATAGCATGTGTGTTGGGGGGAGGCAGGGAGTGTGTGTGTGCGTGTGTGCACAGGCAGGCAGAGAGTGTCTGTATATATGCAGGCAGGGAGTATATGTGTGTCCATATGCAGGCAGGGAGTGTGTGTGTGTGTGTGTGTATGGGGGCAGGCAGGGACAGTGTATGTGTGTGTGGGGGGGTAGGCAGAGACAGTGTGTGTGTGTGCGTGCACGCGCATGCAAGCAGGGATAGTGTGTGTGTGTGCGCGCGCGCATGCAGGTAAGGATAGTGTGTGTGTGTGTGTGCGCGCGCGCGCATGCAGGTAGGGATAGTGTGTGTGTGTGTGTGTGCGCGCGCGCATGCAGGCAGGGATAGTGTGTGTGTGTGTGTGCGTGCGCATGCAAGTAGGGATAGTGTGTGTGTGCGTGCATGCAGGTAGGGATAGTGTGTGTGTGTGTGTGTGCGCGCGTATGCAGGCAGGGATAGTGTGTATGTGTGTGCAGGCAGGAACAGTGTGTGTGGGGGGGCAGGCAAGGACTGTGTGTGTGTGTGTGTGTGTGCGCGCGCGTGTGCGTGCGTGCACAGGGATTGTGTGGGTGTGTGTGCATGCGTGCGTGCACAGGGATTGTGTGTGTGTGTGTGTGTGCACGCGTGCACACACGCACAGGCAGGGACAGTGTGTGTGTAGGCAGGGGCAGAGTGCGTGTGTGTGCCCACATGTACACCCCACCATACACATGCACCCACACCCCCTCACACTGCCATATATGCAGCCCCCCCCACATTCCCTCACACCCCCCCTGCACCCAGTCCCCCACAAACCCTCTATCCACACCCCCCCACATGCTCTCTCACCCCACATACCCACACACCCACAGCTCCCCACAAACCGATACCCACCCCCCACAGTCTACAAGAGTAAAACTTAATTTTGAACTGTTGTGCAATCACCTCTATATACACTACACAAACACGTGTAAATCAGGACAAAAATATTTTTTGAAACCAAAATTAATGGATGCTATAGATGTTTGCTTTTTAGAATATAATTTCATATTTTTCTGGTTTGGAGATAACAAAACCTCTTGCTGAAAGGAGGACTTCTGACGTCAAAGGTCAGGAGTTAAGGGGCAGGACTTCTGGTCAGAAGATGGGGACAGCCAGGGGGTGGGGCTACCAATGCAGCCCTTGACAGCTTGCCAAAACTCGGTAGGTGGCCCTCTGCCTGAAATAATTGCCCGCCCCTGTTCTACAGCATCTTGTGTCTAGGTGAAAATAGTCTGGTAATTAAGATTGCTTATAATAGAGATGAATCAAGTAACAAACAATTTTTGGTATATGAAATTGGTTACTTTTCAGAAAAGGGAGGGGGGGGCTGAATGAATTAGTTAATAGAAGTGGTTGGAAATCTTCACATTTTAATATTTTTTTAAAGAAACAAAGGACAAATAAGATGTGAAAATTCTCACCAAATTTTATCTCTATTTTTCCACCATTGATAAAGGATATTAAATATTTTCAAATATTTGAAAATACCAGTGCTTTCTAGAACAAGTAGAACAATGCTTTCATAAAAAACAAGAAAAAGCAAAATGTCTCCCTTTTGGCTTGCTGAGTTTACTAATTAAAGTATTTATCACTGGTTTTATATTTGGGTAAAAGAAAGTAAAAGATAATGGTCACCTAAGTTTAGGTTACAGATAAATTACATTTACAACTATTGCTTAATGTCTAGAGCAGGGGTGCTCAACCTCCCAGCCTGTGGGCCAGATCTAGCCCATGGTGTCATGTCATCTGGCCTGCAGGTCAAAAAGTTTGGCAGTGAGAGAACAGTGGCACTGCTCCCCTACTGTCAAATTTCTGGACTTGCAGGGGGCCACATGGACTGGACAGCATGGCCCTGTGCACCATATCAGGCACATGAGGCAGTGCAGGACCCAGTACTGGTACATGGGGACAGCACAGGATCCCAGGGCCAGAGCCTGGCATGTGGGTTCTGATTCCAGCATGAAGAACTGCATGGGGGCAGCACAGAGCCCAATCCTGGTGGGTGGGGGTGTTGCACCTCTCAGGGCCTAACCCTGGTGGGTGGGTGGTTTCAGAGGGCAGTGCCAGGGCCCAATCCTGGTAGGCCCCAGAACCTGATTCCAGCATGCCAGAGTGGCACAGGGGTCGTCTATGACTATGTGGGGCCTGGTCCTGGCATGCAGGGCCCAATCCAGCCCATGGACCAGCCCCACACCACTCATCTGGCCCACAGGGCCAAAATTTTGAGTACCACTGGTCTAGAGTGCTTAGAAGTTGTTTTCCATCAGTAAGTCAGTGCTTTGTCACTTACATTTGTATCAGTGGGTATCATGCTTTAGGCCTCTGGCAGACAGTCACATAAAGGAGTGATGGGATCTGATCTGTGACCCCAACCATTACGCATTTTGCCAGGCTACATGTGCATGGCAGGAGGTATGATCATGGGATCAGGGATCAGATTCCAATCATGCCGTATTGCCGATGCAGAGGGAGCTCAGGATCATGATTCTGGGCTTCCCCTTCACCAGCAAGTAACAATCCAGGCAGCTGATCAGGGCTCCCAGCCTCACAGGGTATAGTAACACCCTTGGCTCCAGTGTTTCCCCAAGGATGGGAGTGGCAGTCAACTGATTGGGGCTCCCAACCTCAGGAGCACATCAGATCCCAGCCTTGGGAGCACAATGGAATCAAGGACTCCAACACACCCCCAAGGCTAGGAGCCCCAGTCAGCTGATTGGCCAGGTCACACCTTCATTTTAAAGCACAGTGGGGAACCAGCCACAAAGTTATTACACATATTCTACAAAATAACTTTGTACATTATTCCCTGTTCTATCACACCATTAATTACATGCACCTGGGCTACTGCTTAAGACATAATTAACTGGTTCATCACACCTTGGCTGGGGGCAGACATTCAAAAAGCCTTAGTCTGAATTGATTCAATCTTTGCAAAGCATAAACCAGTTTGGAGGTGGATAGACATTCCCTTTTCATTCCAGAAATGCAAGCACATGCTGCAGTGCCTCAGGCTAGAAGCTGGGAGGCACTAAAGCAGCCCTCCCTTCCCTTCCATAATGCTGAACTCTCATTAGTTCAAGCTCTTCAAGGAAAGAACAGAGGGATATTACCAGATGACCTGTTGATTAGCTCCAAAAAGCCCTAAGCAGACACTGTCCTGTCTTCCTTTATCCTGTCTGCCTGTCCCAGTGAAATTGCGCGCGCGCGCGCACACACACACACACACACACACACACACACACACCCCCTGACATGTTTCAGCATTAGCTAGCATACTGCATGATTAGGGTCTGTGGGGCTGAGGTCTGTCCTCTGGGAGATGGGAGAGAATCCCTGTTTGAGCAGCAAGGGAAGCCAGGCAGACCCTGCTGTGCCTGCAGTCTCCTCTGAAGACTGGCTAGGGAGAAGAGGGGCAGGGCTGGCCTGTTCTCTGGAGCAGAGAGCACAGCCTAGCTCAGCCTGAGGCTGCAAAGCATCTGGGATGCTGGGGAACTCTGATTTAACTTAAACCAGGAAGGGGTCTGGGACAGACATTGCCTAAACCGGTTTGATCCAAATCAGTTAAGTCTGATTCTACATTCAACCAGGTTTATCTTAAACCAGTTTCAGCCATTTTGAAACTGGTTTATGTGCAGTGAACTTATGTTCTGTTACAGGTTTAAACCAGTTTCGCATCACTTAGACAGGTTTATGTATAATGTCTGCCCCTAGCCCTTAAGTGTAACATCTGTCCAGGACCTAAGAAAGGGAGAAAGTAGAACAAACTTTACCTTGGAGGGGCAATATGGGTTTAATTGTCACTTCATTGCATTTCTCTAATTGTTTAGGAATTATTTTTTTGGTCAAAGTGTAGTTAACAATCCCATAACTTTGGATTTGTAGAAAATGTGATCGAATTGGAGAAGGCTTTGTGCCAGATTGAGGATCAAGCTTTGACATGGATACTGAATTTGCCACCCAAAAGTGTGTGCAAGGTGCTCATCACATTGTGGTGAGATTGTGAGTTGCTCTGTAGAAACTGTCTCAGTGTAGAAGAGTGGCACACAGCTGCAGACCACTCAGGCAGGCACTTGAATAGTAGTGGTAAATCATACTTACTGGGTCAGCTTTATTTACTGATTCGATGCCAGTGGGTCTACTCAAATGCTTCAAGCAATGCTGTCAAGGCTTAAATATATCTCTGTTCCATTTAGCTGAAATCCCTCCAGCTCCTTGGTGCAGAGAGCCAGCATGAGGGTATGTATCAGTTTAGCCCCTCAGAATAGAATTTGGTTGTACATAAGCTTGTACATAAGTACATAACCGGCTTGATCCAAATCAGTTAAGTCTGATTCTACATTCAACGAGTTTTATCTTAAACCAGATTCAGCCATTTTGAAACTGGTTTATGTGCAGTGAACTTATGTTCTGTTACAGGTTTAAACCAGTTTCGCATCACTTAGACAGGTTTATGTATAATGTCTGCCCCTAGCCCTTAAATGTAACATCTGTCCAGGACCTAAGAAAGGGAGAAAGTAGAACAAACTTTACCTTGGAGGGGCAATATGGGTTTAATTGTCACTTCATTGCATTTCTCTAATTGTTTAGGAATTTTTTTTTTGTTCAAACTGTAATTAACAATCCCATAACTTTGGATTTGTAGATTTGGATGGTTACAAGTCAGCAGGCCTGGATGACCTCCATCTACGGCTGCTGAAAGAATTGGCCAGTGTCATAGCTGAGCCGTTGGCATAGCTGTTCGTGGTGCTCCGGCCAGGTCCCTGAGGACTGGAGAAGGGCCAATGTGGTGCCCATTTTCAAGAAAAGGAGAAGGGATGAGCCGGGTAATCTTAGACCAGTCAGTCTTACCTCTATTCCTGGGAAAATGCTAGAGAAAATAATCAAAGAACACATTTGTGTAGGTCCAGCAGGGGAAACGATGCTGAGGGGAAACCAGCATGGGTTTGTCACAGGTAGATCCTGCCTGATAAACCTTGTAGCCTTCTATGACCAGGTTACACGCTGCCCGGACATGGGAGCCAAGGCTGATGTCATCTTCCTGGACTTTAGGAAGGCCTTCGACACAGTTTTGCACCCTATCCTCATTGGGAAACTGGCAGACTGTGGAGTGGATGCCTACATGGTCAGGTGGGTGGCCAACTGGCTTAGGCACTGCACCCAGGGAGTGGTGGTGGATGGTTCCTTCTCGGCCTGGAGGGAGGTGGGCAGTGGGGTCCTGCAGGGTTCGGTCCTCGGACCGATATTATTCAATATCTTCTTCAGCGATTTGGACGAGGGCGTGGAGAGCACCCTCTCCAAGTTCACTGATGATACCAAGTTATGGGGCAAAGTTAGTACACCGGAGGGCAGGGAGCAGATTCAGGCTGACCTGGACAGGTTGGATCAATGGGCAGAGAGAAATAGGATGCAATTTAATAAAGATAAAAGTAAGGTACTCCACCTGGGAAGTACCAGTACACCTATAGGTTAGGGAGTGTCTTTCTCAGCAGCTCAGAGGCAGAGAGGGATCTTGGAGTCATAACTGACCCCAAGATGAACATGAGCCGGCAGTGTAACGAGGCCATCAACAAGGCCAATCGCACCTTGTCGTGCATTAGCAGGTGCATGACTAATAGAACAAAGGAGGTGATGCTCCCCATCTATGCGGCACTGGTCAGGCCACAGTTGGAGTACTGTGTCCAGTTTTGGGCACCACACTTCAAGAGGGATGCGGGGAACCTTGAGAGGGTCCAGAGGAGGGCCACTCGCATGATTAGTGGCCTTCGTGATAGACCCTACGGGGGGAGGTTGAGAGAGCTGAATCTCTTCAGCCTTCACAAGAGACGGCTGAGGGGAGATCTTTTGGCCGCCTATAAATTTATTAGGGGAGGTCAACGGGGAATAGGGGAAGTGCTGTTTGCTAAGGTGCCCCAGGGAGTGACTAGGAATAACGGGTGTAAACTAGTTCAGAGTGGATTTAGGTTAGATATTAGGAAGAAATTTTTCACAGTAAGGGTGGCCAGGATCTGGAATGGGCTTCCAAGAGAGATGGTGCTATCACCTAGCTTGGAGGTCTTCAAGAGGAGGCTAGATAGTCACCTGGCTAGGGTCATCTGACCTTGGTCCTCTTTCCTGCCAGGGGCAGGGGGTCGGATACGATGATCCATTGTGGTTGCTTCCGACTTTACAATCTATGAATTTATAAGTGAGTGCTAATGCACTGCACAGGGGCAAGTTTTGCCCTAAGTGAAATACAAAGGCATCTTTGTGTGTTTGCACAGATTCCCAGGTAACTGCTAGGAGAGAGAATAGCTGAATTATTCCCTAATTAAGAAAAGAAGATTTTAAGCTTTCTGAGGGGTGGTGGGAGTTAAGTTTCTTTATGTCCCTGCGTGAGAGCTGACAGGTGGACAATGATAGTGCACTTCCTGAGTTTGTGCTGGATTTGCCAGGAGGTCCACACCCTCCTGGCAGTAATGAATCCTGACAGCACCAGCTGTCAGTCAGGGAGAAAGATCTCCCAGTACTGCCGTGCTTGCCACTTTTTTTTCCATGCACTGCTAGATGAAACTAACACCAGATGATGGCTAGTTTTGACTGAAGATGATGAGGGCTTGTGGAATCCTTCCCTGCAGTCCTTTTTGTCTATATCTTTGCTCATTATTTACCAAGTAATTTTCTGAAGTGCAAGAGGTGACAGAAAGGGAAAAAATAAAAACTGGAAAGGGGGTTGGGTGATGGAAGTCCACACTATTTACATTCAAGGGCCACTCTGTATCCTTTGTACTCTAATGTGTTGTCTTTGTGGGAAATGTTACATGTCTTCAACAGAACACCGATTCTGATCTCCTGGCTTCCATAGTCTACTCTGTCAGTCCTATTTCTTGGGAATGTAGGGGAGCCTCTGTAACCATTAGCCAAAGTTATTATTTCCTTTTGCAATATATTAAAGGCTAGTGGTTCTCAACTTTTTTAGACTGTATGCTCCCCCTCAAAAAATGTCAGCTCTTAGTTTTCACCCATTTCTTAAGTATGGAAAAATAATAGAGTAATTTTTCTGTTGCAAAGAGCTCTGGAAGGCCACAACAGCTCAGAGACTACTGACAGACATGGGGGAAAGAGAGAAAAACAGCACTTTACTGGAAAAGGAAGCACAGTAGTTCGACCTGGCTCCCCATCCGTATTGATTCAATTGGCTATTAGATAAAAGCGCCAAAAAGCCCCGCTGAAGTGCCCGATCTATACAGATGTTGGGAAAGCCGGGTTAAACTTATATGATGCCTTTTCTGGGCATAAACTGCTCTTGATGCAGGGGTGTGGCATGCTTAAAGTGCTTTTTTTATCCTCCCATGTCTGTAAGCAGCCAGAATGTTTGTTTTTAATACTATGGATTCTTATTTCAAATATATGGGTTTATCTTCTGAATCATGTTTGCACATCTAACAGTGCTATAGGGCTGTGTGAAGCTTTGGTAGCTGATTCAATTCGGAGGAGATTCAGTGGCCGAATCTCCAAATCCGACTCAAATTGGGAGACCAATTAAAAGGTCCAAATTGATTCAGAAAAGATTTGGCGCCACTTCGGAGATTCGGCCTTAGACTAAACAGGCAGCAGTCCTTACCATGCTGGACACAGCTGCCTCCAGCTGGTTAGTCTGTTGTGGTGGGCAGAGGGGGGAGGGAAGGGGAATGGGAGAGGGAGGGATGGGGGTGGGGAGGCATGGGACTCAGGGAGGAGGGTGGGGTGGGGCATGGGATGTGGGCATGGCAGCACTGGGAGCAGGGACTATGCCCTGTTCCTGCTTTCCCAGCCAGGGCAGGGGGAGGGGGGAAGGGTGCAATGAAGTCATGGCTCACTCTAAGCAGAAAGGGGCAAGCAGCAGCAGCACCTGCATCCCACATCCCCCCATGCCGGCTGGGTGAGCGGGAGGCTATATCCTGCTGCTGCTTGCCCAGCCAGGGTTGGGGGGTACAGGAAGCAGGTGCTGCCACCATATGCCCAGCCAGGGTGGGAGGGCAGGTGCTACCACTGCTTGCCCAGCTGGTGTAGGGAGGCATGGGATGTGGGTGCTACTGCTGCTTGCTCAGCCAGAGAGCGGGGGCGGGTGCTGCTGCCCAGCCAGTGCAGAGGGGCACGGGATATGGGCACTGCTGCCACTTCCCCAACTGGGGCGGGGGGACGGGCGCTGCTGCTGCTTGCCCGGCCAGGGCAGGAGGGTGTGGGATGCAGGTGTGGCAGTACTGGGAGTGGGGGCTGTGCCCTGTTGCCACTTGCCCTCTTCCGCCTGGAGCGAGCCGCACCTGAATCACACCCGGCCCCCCTGCCCTGCCTGGGTAAGCGGCAGCAGGGCAGAGCCCCCACTCCCAATGCTGCTGCGCCCACATCCTGCATCCCCCGCCTCGGCAGGGCAGCTTGTCCCTGCCACAGCCCCAATCCATCCCTCCCCCGTGCCACTTCCCTCCTCCCTCTGCCCACCACAACAGATTTATCAGATGGAGGCAGCTGTGTCCAGCGTGGTGAGGACTGCTGCCTATTTAGTTTATGGCAAAATCTCTGAAGCAGCACCGAATCTTTGGATCGGACAGTGATTCAAATCTCCAAGTCGAATCACTGATCCTCTGAATCGGCTGAATCTGAAGCAAATACTTGCCACTTCGCACAAGCCTACAGTGCTAACATTGTGTTGCATCCCAAGGAAACCTTGAAAGGATCTTGGGGCACCCCTGGGTGCCAGGGCACCCTAGTTGAGGATCACCAACTTAGGTAAATGGTAGAAATATGGCATCCACTTCTAAGGTGGAAATCTGGCCCCATTGATTTCAGTGGAATTTTTGCTGTTGATTTCAGTGGAGCCAGGATTTTGGCTATCGTACTATTTTGGAGTTCTTTGGTCATTAGGAGATTCTGGAAAGAAATTTACATTAATCTTAGCATCCGGTTGCCATGAAAAAATGTTCTTTTAAGGGTGCCTAGTGGTCTACTGATACATCTGATTAATAATGAACAGCTATTGTTAAAGACACTATTTAGTGGGCAAAAAGTATTTGCCCACTAAATAGTGGGCAAAGAACCATGCACAGCTGTGCCTGAGAAAGCTACCGGATAAAAAAGACTCTTTAATATAAAAACAATATTTGGGAAAGAACTACAGAGAAGTTCACCACAAAAGTGTCTAATCTGTCTAGCTGTTTAATGGCAAGTCTTATGTAAACTATATGCTGTTTGGCACCTGGACTTCCTATTTGTCTTGTGTTCATACATAACCAAGCATCACAGTGTCCTGGGCATTGCTGCCATAGAAATCATTACTAATGTTCATTTTGAACACTTCAGCAGTTTTGAATTAACACAAGGATCCTCCTGGTCTTTCCTCTGTTTTAGTTTGCTTTTTCTGTCAGGTAGCTATGAAGAAAGGGAGTGGTATTTGCTGTGAAGGTAATGAAACTCAGTGTATTGTTGCTGCATCGTCTAGACTCCCAGACCAGGTGCCAATTAAGAGGTTGAGTCTTACCCTTGACATAGCAGTTCTCTTTTTTTTTTTTTCTGAGGAACAGCTTTAAAAGGCCATGGGTGTAAGGAGAAGTATGGTACTTATGTAATATAATTGGGACCAGCCACTTGGGAGATGACTACAATAGTGTAAGAGATTCAGAATCATTAGGTTTGTATAATGCAAACAAGCTTGACTTCTGCTCACTGATTTACCTTTCTTTGATTGGATGGGGGATTAAAATGGGAGTTGATATGTGTCCACCTTTTGCCATTTTGATTCTAATAATGTTTTAATAAAATCATCATTCAGACATGCTCCTTATCAGGATCTTCCACATGAATCTGAGGTCCTACAGTTCTTATAGAGGCAAACCCTGCTCTGACGTGAATGGGAGCTTTCTCCACAGCTTCTATTGGTGAATCAGAGTTGAGACTATGTAGGGGTCCATGTTATTGGACTAACTGGTACCATTCTCAATGTTTTGTTTGACTCATTGTTTATTATAACAGTTAGGATCATAGCCCTGGAAGAGACTCCCGTGGCCATTGAGTCCAGTCCTCATAGGCACTGTGTTCATTGGCATTAGTTAACTGAAGGAATTACTACCTTACACCTTTACTTACAAGTAAAAGGAACAACATTCCAAAAGATTAGAAAAACCCGATGAAATGCCATAGGTGAAAGCCGGGGTGATGAGTGTACCGTCCATGTCCTGCAATTGCAATGGCAGGGAAGTAGGTCAGTTCTCTTGTGGAAATGATAGTGTGCTGTTTTTACGGATATTTCTTAATGATCATTTTTTAGTAAGGAACATGTCTCGTTTTGGAAGGAGCATTATCATTTGTTAGGAGATGGATCCCAATTTGACTTCTGAATTTAAACAGCAATGAACTTTAGATCTGAGTCAGAGCTTTGTAACTCAGACTCATCTCCATTTTCAATCTAATTTTAAATGGTATTTTAAACTTTGAGCTTCTTTAAGAGACCTAGAGAACTGTGATATCAGAGTGAGATATATTGTTTTAACAAATGTGGACAGGTTGGTTGGATCTCTCTCAGGTATTGCCTTAAATCAATAATGACAGAGGATAAATAATATATCACCTTAAATCAGAGTACCAGAGTACCTTGGTGAGTTAGTACTCAGCAGGTGATTTTATTTTACTAAAAGCCATTACATCATGTATGTTTTAAGGACTCCTTACTGAGCATCAATTTGCCTACTGGTCTTGTGCATGGAGTCATAAGTGGACTAACACATAGGGCAGTGGGGCCCAGATCCAGGGTCTGTTGCCAATCGGGGCCATGCTTGCGGCTTGCTTCTCGTTGGCAGGGGAGCGAAAGCTGCAGTTTTAAATTTGGTAGCATTTTTGTCTCCCCACTGGTTGGCAGCAAGTAGTGGGAGCCCTGCACTTGTCGCGCGAGGGAAAGGCAGCAGAGTGGAGTGTCCCAGCAGGGGCAGCGCTGGGGTGGGCTGGGGGTGGTTATGGCCACCCCAAAATTTGCACTAGCCCCTCCCAGAGCCACCACTGCTGTCCTCCCTGGCTCAGCCCCACTTCTGGGAAGAGGCTAGTGCAGCCCTTATACCCCAGCCCACAGCAGGCAGCCTGCCTTTGCCCCATGCAAAAATCCAGGGGGTCATATGCCTCTCATGCCTCCCCTGGGATGCGCACAGTGGTGGGGAGCCACTCATTCCCCACATGCCTCCTCCCCACCCCGCCCAGCACCCTCTGGATGAGCCGTCTGTGGCTCCATCCCACACCCCACCCCGGGGTCCTATTCATCATCTTGGCTGGGCAGCCCCTGGTGCTGCCCCACTCCCTCCTTCACTGTGGGGTCCTCAATCTGTCCTCATGCCCCTTTCCCCTCCTCCCCTCTCCCGACTTACTGGCAGGACCTTGCTCTCCAAGCTGCCTTGTTGCATTCCTGGCTGCGTGCACGCAGCATTTATCAGTGATGTTATCAGCTACGCTTGCAAAAATAAAAGCCAATGGCCAGTAATGTTAATTTTCTTTTTATCGATGCTGATCTGATATGCGACCAATATATTGGTGCACCTCTAGAGGAGGCCTCCAATTTTGTGTTTGCCCAGGGCCCCAATAAATCTTAATCTGCCTCTGGATGGAGGGATTGAAGATGGTTGGGCTGGGGAGTAATAGAAGGGGAAATTTATTATTTGGTATAATGTGTTTCAACACAAAAGGTAAAAGAAACCCGCCAGAAACCCTCTTCTCTTTCTCTCTGCAAGGATGATTGCTACTCCCTAAACAAACTTCACGTGAACTTAGAGCCTGGAGGGATGAGAAGATTGATAACTAAACAAAATGATTTTAATGAATAGACATATTGACCAAATAATTGATTTCTGTTCCTAGTAACCAAACACAAAGAACATCTGGTTGCTTCAGCGTTTCTCATAAATAACTTTAACCTGCTGGCAGGGGGCATAACACAACTTTGAATGTCCCTTTGAAGGGGTTACAATTGATCCCTCTTCCCTTGCAATGCAAGGAACAGCTGTTGAGACACGGCTGTACCATACCTATATCAGGACCTCCTCAGAATGATGAATAAAGACAAGGGCACAGAGACTTTTGCAGTGATTTGGGGCTTTGTGTGCATATTTTTAATGCCTGTCAAAGGTGCTGCACCAACACTTTTGGATACTGATTTCTGTTTCTATGTACTTGGTCTCTTGGTCTTTATGCATATATCCATAAAAGCAGTACAGCACTAAAGAGTGTACTGTCTCATTAATGTAACTCTAACCTTACCCAGACAAGCAGCCTATGTCAGGCGGAAAAGATTAGTCAACTCTTCATTCTTGAGCCCCATTCAGTCCTCTGGTTTTCTGCTTATTTTTCCAACATGGATGCCTGTTAATGGCAATTGCTTGTTAAAGCCAATTTCAGGGGATTTTTTAATGTATGGACCCTTATAGTTTCATAGTTATTAGGGTCGGAAGGGACCTATTAGATCATCCAGTCTGACCCCTACCCTGGGCAGGAAAGAGCACTGGGGTCAGATGACCCCAGCCAGGTGCATGTCCAATCTCCTTTTGAATATTTCCAAAGAAGGGGACAAGACCACCTCCCTTGGAAGCCTATTCCATATTTTGGTGACCCTCACTATAAAGACCTTTTTCCTGATGGCCAGCCTGAATTTGCTTTCTTTTAACTTGTGTCCATTGTTTCTAGTTACCCTGACTGTTGCCCTAGTAAACATTGTATCCTCCACTTCCTGATGAATTTGTAGGCGGCCACAAGATCACCTCTCAGCCTCCTCTTGTGGAGGCTAAAGAGGTTCAGGTCTCCTAACTGGTCCACATAGGGTTTTTTCTGTAGGCCTTTAACCAGATGGGTGGCCTGCTTCTGAACCCTTTCCCGGTTATCCACATCCCTCCTGAAGTGAGGCGACCAAAACTGGACACAGTACTCCAGCTGCAGCCTGACGAATGCTGCATAGAGGGGAAGTATCAGCTCCCTAGACCTGTTTGTGATGCACCTACTTATGCAAGAAAGAATGCGGTTAGCTTTACTTATTACCTCATCACATTGGTGACTCATGTTCATTTTGGAGTCGACTGTGACTCCGAGGTCCCTTTCCGCAGTTCTGCTGCTTAGAATGGTCCCTCCCAGACTGTAAGAGTGCTGATGATTCTTCCTCCCCAGGTGCAACACATGACACTTATCCTTGTTAAACTTCATCCTATTCTGTTCTGTTCACCTCCCCAGCCTGTCGAAATCTGCTTGGATTTGCTCACTGCCCTCTAGTGTGTTTACCTCCCTGCATAGTTTTGTGTCCTCAGCAAACTTGGACAGGGTGCTTTCTACTCCCTCGTCCAAGTCACTAATGAAAATATTGAATAGTACCGGTCCCAGGACAGAGCCTTGGGGGACTCCACTGCCTACATGTCTCCAAGTAGAAACTGACCCGTCTACCAGCACTCTCTGTATGCGTCCCATAAGCCAATTTTCCACCCACCAAACTGTGTAATAATCTACATTGCAGTTTTTTAGTTTATTTATAAGAATTGGGTGTGACACTGTGTCAAAGGCCTTTTTAAAGTCTAGGTAAACAACATCTACCTCTGTTCCCTCATCCAAGTGTTTTGTGACCTG
>NW_005842860.1:44678-73394 GCF_000455745.1 Alligator sinensis | reverse complement strand
GTATGCTGCTGGTTCTTACTGCCCAAGTGTAATACCCTGCCCTTGCCCGTATTGAATCCCATCCTATTCTCATTCACCCACCCCTGTAACCTGCCAAGGTCCAGCTGTATCCTGTCCCCACTTCTAGCATGCCCTCCTCACCCCAAATGTTGATGTCATCAGCGAATTTGAACAGGGTGCTTTTCACCCCCTCGTCCAAGTCGCCAGTAAAGAGATTGAACAGTGCGGGGCCGAGGACTGAGCCCTGGGGCACTCCACTGCCCACATCCCTCCAGGTCGAATATGACCCATCCACCACCACCCTCTGGGTGTGGCCCCTTAGCCAATTTGTGACCCATCTAACTGTGTAGGCATCAATGCCACAGTTGCCTAGCTTTTTAATGAGAACGGGGTGGGAGACAGTGTCAAAGCCCTTCCTGAAGTCCAGAAAGACTACATCCACCACGTCACCTGCGTCCAATGATTTTGTGACCTGATCGTAGAAGGCAACCAGGTGGGCCTGACAGGACCTGCCTCTAATGAACCCATGCTGATTGCCTCTGAGCATCGTCCCCCCTGCTGGTCCTTCCCAGGTGTGCTCCTGGATAATCTTCTCAAAGAGCTTCCCCAGGATTGAAGTAAGACTAATGGGCCTAACGGTGAGGCTAACTGGCCTATAGTTACCTGGTTCCTCCTTCCTCCTCTTCTTGAAAATAGGGACTACATTGGCCCTTTTCCAATCCTCTGGGACTTGTCCTGAGCACCATGAGTGCTCAGTTATACCAGATCCACTGGCACGACTCCAGCTAATTCTCTAAGTACCCTAAGGTGAAGATCATCAGGGCCTGTTGACTTAAATACATTCAGCCCCTCCAGGTGTCCCTTTACTAGGTCTGCATGACCCGCTGGTGGGTTGGTATCTATCCTGGGCTTGTCTAAAGTCCTAATGGAATGCGTATTCGTATCTGTGCCCAGGAACATGGATGCAAAGAATTAATTTAGAATCTCTGCTTCAGCCATCGTATCTGTTACCTGTTGTCCTTGTTCATTCTGAAGTGGTCCTAAGTTATCCTGCACTTTCTTTTTGCTGCCTATGTACTTAAAAAATTATATTTTGTTATCCTTGACTTTTGTCGCCAGCCTAAGCTCCATCTACACTTTGGCTCTCTTCACTGCTTCCCTGAAGATCCAAGCCAAGCAGGTGAACTCCTCCGTGGTGACTGCCCCCTGCTTCCACAGCCTATAGGCCTCTTTTTTTCTTCACCAGGCTCTCCTGGATTTCCCTGCTCAGCCAAGAGAGTTTCTTTGCTTTTTTGCCCCCTTTATGTGGACTGGGATAGTATTTTTTTATGTGGACTGGGATTGTCTCTCCTTATAAGGCAAAGGAATAAGCTAGTCTTCATTCATGGGTGGGTCCAAAAACACAAAAAAGGGAAGGTGGAGAGCACCACTGGGTGTTGCATCCTACCCTACCTTAACAACCTTCGATGAACAGACCATGCTGTACCCAGGGGCTGCTGTGAAAGGTAGGATGAGCTGCTGGGCTTGGCTTGGCCAGGAACAGCACCAGCAGTGGGTGGGTCCCCTCTTCTAGTGCCTGCTCCCTGCTTGGTCACATTGCTAGGAGCAAATGCTAGAAGGGGGGCCCTTGCCTCCGATACCTGCTTCACAGGATGGCAGAGGAAATGTAGTAGATCAAGAAAGATCAGGGACTTGCTTGCTGCCACAGAACCTGGCACCCTGCACAGCCACTTCTGGCAGCCTCCAGCTTGAGCAAGGCAGGAGCAATCTTGGGACTTCTCCTATCTCTGGTCAGCCAGAAACAGCAGCAACAATGGACAGGTTCCCCCTTCCTCACCTAGTTGCCTGAGTGTCCCAAGCCAGCCGTGTGCTCTAGTCCCCCAGCTCCCCTTAGACTCTGTAGGGGACCCATGGGCCTGGGACCCCAGCTGCCAGCATGTGACCTAAACTGTGGAAGGGGGGTATAACTGCAGCACAGTACCCCTGCCCTACCCAGATCTACCTCTGTCTTCATCCAAAAAATGACTATTTCCCAGCCAGCATCTGCCATTGCGTTTTTCTTAATTGGCTAATCTGGCTGCTAACTAGATGTCAAGCCATTTAAGCCCAATGATCCAGTCAGCTTTCTATCCACCTTACAGACCATTCATTCAACCCATATCTCACAGGGAGAGAAAGTCCGGGGAAACTCCCGAGCCCACGGGGGGAGCCCCAGGGCGAGGAGCCGGGGGCAGAACGAAGAAAAGGAAAATAAAAAAAGATAACTTGCTCACCGCAGGATGGGAGGAGGAGCAGGGATGGCAGGAGAAGCCTGCGCGGGGCGTAGATCATGCCCTAAGTTACCCACAGCTGGCGGATGATGTCACTCCCAATCGCTGGCCGGCGGAAATAAAAGGGCCAGCGGCAAAAAGAAGCGGGGGGCACACAAGGCTGCCGGGAGGGAGCCTGGCCAGTGGAGTCAGCTGGAGGCGTGGAACGCCAGATGTGCCTACCTGCGCTCACCATGGGGAACTGAAGGAACCTGGGGGCGAGCCAGCGCCCGAGGCCAGCACGACAGCTGCAGGCTAGCCGGGAGAGGAAACGGTAAGTACCCCAGAGGCGCGGAGAGGTCAGCGGGCCAGAGAAGACCTGGAGAGAGGGCTGCAGTTCGGGGAAGATCCGGAGAGGGGGACTGCAGTTTGGGGAAGACCCGGAGAGAGGGACACTGCTCCCAGGGGACCCAGACAGAGGGTCACGCTGGTAGGATACCGGAGAAGGAGTGGCGTGAGGCTGGGATAGGCAGAGAGGGGCCACAGAACCGAGCTACGGGCAGGTGGCCCTGTCAACAAGCAGAGGGATAGAGAGGCTGTCAGCTCCATAAGGGAGCCCAATAGGGACAGGGGTAGGCCTCTTTTGAGGCTCATTGAGCTTTTCGTTTGAGTTCTGGAAGGAGTTTTGTGTTTCCCCGTATTAGAAGGGGCTGAGGTGGTGGAGGCAGGGAATGAGAGCGAGAGGATTGCTCATTGTCTAAGTATTTAGGGGATATTCGGCCAACTACGGAAACAGCCAAGATCCACCGGGCTGGGTAAAGGGCGAGGTGCAGGGGAGGAGGAGCCTTGCAGAAGACATCTAAGAAGCAGGTGACCAACGAGGGCAACTGTGCTGCAGGAAGCCCCACCCACTGAAAGATTCAAGTCGTGGCAGGCGAGAAGGGGCAGGTTGCGGCGTGTGAGAAGACCTCCCGGAAGGCCACTTGCGACGGCAAGGCGAGTACCGGCAAGCACTCGGAACAAGGAAGCCCGAGGTAAGATGTACGATGCCCGGCGGCTACACCATACTTCCTTAGTTTGCTTGTAAGAATGTTGTGGGAGGCAATATCAAAAGCCTTGCTGATGTCAAGGTATATCACATCCAATGCTTTCCCTGCATCCACAGAGCCAGTTGTCTTGTCATAGAAGGCAATCAGGTTGGTCAGGCATGACTTGCCCTTGGTGAATCCATGCTGACTGTTTCTAATCACATTCTCCTCCTCCAAGTGCTTGGAAATGGATTCCTTGAGGATCTGTTCCATTATTTTTCTACGGACTGAAGTGAGGCTGACTATTCTGTAGTTCCCTGGATCCTCCTTCTTCTCTTACTTAAAGATGGACACTATATTTGCTCTTTTGCAGTCATCCAGGACCTCTCCCAGTTGCCATGAGTTTTCAAAGTTAATGGCCAGTGGCATCTCAGTCACATCAGTCAACTCTCACACCAGCTTCAAGTATATCGCATCTAGCCAAATGGATTTGCATACATCCAACTTTTCTAAATAGACCTTGACTTGTTCTTTTACCACTACTGGCTGCTCACCTCCTCCCCACACTGTGCTTCCAGGTGCAGTAGTCTGGGAACTGATCTTGCCTGTGAAGACTGTGGTTAAAAAGGTGTTAAGTACTTCAGCCATTTCCACATCATCTGTCACTAGGCTGTCTCCCCCATTCAGTAAGGGATCCACACTTTCCCTGATCTTCCTCTTGTTGCTGACATACTTGTTGAAACCCTTCTTGTTACTCTTCACACCCCTTGCTTGCTGCAACTCCAGTTTTGCTTTGCCCTTCCTGATTTCATCCCTGCATGCCCAAGCAATGCTCTTAAATTGCTTGCTAGTTGTTTTTTCCAAGATTCCACTTCCTGTAAGCTTCCTTTTTATGTTTTAACTCATTGAAGAATTCCCTGCTAAGCCAAGCTGGTCTTCTGCCATACTTGCTAGTCTTCTTGCACATTGGGATGGTTTATCCCTCAGTAAGGTTTATTTAAAGTACAACTAGCAATCCTGGACTACTTTCCCACTCAGACTGGCCTCCCAAGGGATCCTGCCTATCAGTTCCCTGAGGGAGTCAAAGTCTGCTTTTCAGAAGTCCAGGGTCCTTACTCTGAGTTCAGGATCCTGAGGAAAGGAAGGAAGGAGATCAGCAGTCATCTTGTGGTCCCTGCTGCCCACATTGCCATTTACTTCTGTGTTCCCCACCAATTCTTCCCTGTTTATGAACAGTAGGTCAAAAATAGCATGGTCTCTCTCTCCAGCACTTGCACCAGGAAGTTGTCTCCAACACTTTCCAGAAATGTTCTGGATTGCCTGTGCACTACTGTATTGCCCTCCCAAAAGATGTCAGGGTGATTGAAGTCCCCCATTGAGAACCAGGGCCTGTGATCAGGAAACTTCTGCTAGCTGTTTGAAGAAAGCCTCATCTACCACTTCCTCCTGGTCCGGTGGTCTATAGGAGACACCCACCACAACATTATCCTTGTTGTTCTCCCCTGTTGTTCTCCCCCAGGGCATCTATACATGTACTGGACATCTGCTAATTAGCTAATTAATCGAGTCTGCTGGAGTGTGCTAACTAGCACACTCCAGCAGCCTCTGTGTTACTTGTATTCAGCATCCCCGTGCTTCAAAATGGCCGTGGGGATGCTTTAATTAAAGCTTACCGAACAAGCTTTAGTTAAAGCTACCTTGTTGCTATTTTTAAGAATGGGACACTGAATACACCTGACACTGCGGGCACTTTAATTAGAGCGCCACTCAGAGCTATTTTAATTAAAGCACCCCCCTGTCCACCCCCGGGCATGTATAAAGACACTCCCAGAAACTTTTAACTGGCCTATCTCCAGTTTCATACTGGAGCCCTGAGCAATTATACATCTCTTTTACATTCAGCACAACTCCTCCTCCTCTTCTTCCCTGCCTGTCCTTTCTGAACAGTTTGTCCCCATCCATGACAGTGCTCTAGTCAGGTGAGCTTTCCCACCAAGTCTCTGTTATTCCAATCATGTCATAGTTCCTTGACTGTGCAAGGAATTCCAGTTCTTCCTGCTTGTTTCCCAGGCTTCGTGAGTTCGTGTACAGACACCTGAGGTAATTAGCCAATTGCCCTACTTCCTCAGGAAGAATGAGGCCTCCCCTGTTTCCCCTTCCTATGTGTGCTTCCTTCAGACCTCCCGCTTCCCCAGTTACCTCAGGGCTTTGGTCTACATCCCTTGGCAAACCTAGTTTAAAGTCTTCTTCTTCATTCCCTTTAAAGCAAACCTATAAATACCATTTTCAAGCCATCACTCTCCTCTTTGAAGGTTCAAAAATTCACAACATAAATGGATCATAACCAATGGAGTCACCTGGAATGTTGATGAGATTTGTGGGGAGGACCTCCACCAGTCATCCTGGGAAAAGTGTGATGGCATTTGTGGTCAGGAGCTCCAAAAGGCTGGACGTTGTGATGAACTCTTAACCATTGTTCAAATGTCATCCTTACCCTGCCTGACTCAGTCTCTTGCCTCAGCATTCCCTAACCTGGCAACAGTTCTATCCAGTCAGGTTTAAACAGGCTTCCTATACTGGGACCAGGGAATGTATGGCCCAAGATGCCTATTAGACCTTTTATTCAGCATTTCAGGTAGCATTACTCTCCAATCAGTGTCTTATCCAATTTTACAGGATGGAGTGGCACTGGTAGTGCTACCATGGCACCAAGAATCCAGTTGAGACAACAAGAAAGCATTGCCCTTTATACATGAGGGATAAAATTGCCAAGAACATGTCTGGTCCCAAAAGATTCTGACCATAAGATGTTTATCTAATCTGAATAGCCATCTTGACAGTTGGATAAGACACTGATTGATGGCTTGAAAATGGTATTTAAAGGTTTGCTTTTTGGGAATTGGCTTATAGGTATGTGTGTGTGTGTGTGTGTGTATATATATATATATATATATATATATATAGGGCCTGTTCAGTCTGAGTAAGAGAAGGCTGAGAGGTGACTTGATAGCCACCTACAAGTATGTCAGAGTAGGGGGGGAGCATCAAGAACTAGGAGAGCAACTCTTTAGGAGGGCACCTCAAGGGAGGATGAGGACCAATGGGTATGAACTAATACAGGGTAAATTCAGGCTGGGCATAAGGAGAAACTTTTTCTCTGTAAGGGTCATCAGAATCTGGAACACATTCCCAACAGAGGTGGTGCAGTCATTCTCCTTAGAGGTCTTCAAGGTGAGGCTGGACAGGCATCTTGTTGAGCTCATCTGAGCCCAATAACTTCCTACCCATGGCAGGAGACCGGACTCGATGATCTTACAGGTCCCTTCTGGTTCTATGATTCTGTGATTAGAATGTTTTAGATGGGCAGCAGGGGTTAATTGATTTTTAAAAACCTGGGTCTCATATGCAGTTTTCTGAGCCTTCAGAAGGAGAGAGGCTGTCTAACACAATAAAGTCAATGGATACACACACAGCCTGGGAAAGTGGGGGCATATAACATGAGATAAGGTGGCATCAGCTTGCAAGGCCCCAGAGTGGGGGGCCGGAGTTTTCTGGTTTGGGGGGAACAGTCCAAATTAGGAGGACACTGGTAAAGCCCCAAATTAGGTTTATGAAAATGGGATTTTGGCTGACAACATAGGATGTGACAGTGTGATGAACACAGAGAGACTAATCAGCGATAGCCACAGATGAAGAGTCATCAGGAAGTAAAGATAATACAAAAGAAGGACTTTGGAGTAGCAAAGGGTCCTGCCTGGGTCCTCATCCTTCCTAAGACGGTCCCTGAGAGGGGTCCCCATCCCTGTCCCCCAGGAGGTGTCCCTAAGGCCACCATGGATAAGAGGGCATACCACCAGCCTGTTTCATCTATGCCACTTGGGGAGTGTGGGCCTTGGCATCCCACCTCCAGGCTGCCAACATGCTGACATCTGACACCTGAGAGAGAGCCTTAGGCTGAAGCCTGCATCCTGGACAGACATTTCTTGACTCTGATGACAGCCCTAGAATTGGTAGATATATAGAATTGCTTGATTGCTTGTATTGTTTTATTTTTGTCCTGTTATCACTGTGTATCAATAAATTTTCTCGAATGGAAAGGTCGTGGTCAGTCTGTGGGTGGATCTCCTCCTGGAACAAGGCATATGGGTCCTAAATCCAGTGTCAACAGTCCCCACCCTTCTGCTGGGCTGACCCAGATCAGCACTGCTCCCCAGTTCACAACTACTCACCAAAATTCCTAAAGTGACCCTCCGGCTGAAATAATCTCCTGCTTCTGGACTAATAACATGCATAGTTTGTACTGTATAAGTAGGTACAAAAGTGCTGCTTTAAAGTGCATTTATGGAATATTTGTGCTAAAACTTGAAGCAGTTTCAAAAAAGATAAAATGCATTGATTTTGGATGAATTAAGCCTATGAGTACCCACAGTACAAAGTTAGTGTTTTCAAATTTACTTGTCACTTCCATGTGCTCACAGAGAGCAGGGTCAGACAGTAAGGCAGGGGGAGGGAGGGAGGAGCTGCACAGGGGGCTACATGCTCCCCCCAGATTTATTTTCCTTGTTATGGGAAATGGAATGTCTTATATTCATGGTTGCTTTATTCAAATAAATATGGTACCATGTTATTATTAAAGCAGAAAGTGGACAAAGACAAAATGCATAAAAGAAAAGAGGGAAGAAAATAGGTAAAAGGTTCAAAGGAAGGAATAAACAGGATGGTTAGATGAATTCTTCAAGCCTAAGAACCTTTTT
Source organism: Alligator sinensis (assembly GCF_000455745.1). NCBI lineage: Eukaryota > Metazoa > Chordata > Crocodylia > Alligatoridae > Alligator > Alligator sinensis. The sequence continues at coordinate 65,363 of NW_005842860.1, read as the reverse complement.
CAAAAAATGTATCCCCATGAAGCTCATGATTTGAGGCAGGAATTCCAGTAGATGGCAGAGCAGCCCAGTGCTGCCAGAGAGCAAGACTCTGTAAAGCACTACTGGAGACATCAACTACATAAACTTTATAGAATTGCTGCACTTGAGTGGCTTGAGCAGAAGGCTGGGGAATCAGACTTGGCTTTGTTACCTGGTTCTGTTTCTGACTTGCTGCATGACCTTGTATGGGTCATGTAAGCTACTGTGTTGCAGGTACCTGATGGAGAGGATAAGCTCTCACTTGCAATTTTTCAGCATGTGACATCCCCGCTGTGTTCTGCAATTTGAGGGGGGAGGAAAGTGGGAACTTGTTTTAGTGTCAACATCTACCAAATTTCCCTGCTTACATTTTGAATGGTTTAACTGCCTTTTGTAATGAAGTAGTGCTTTTTGTAAGTAAATGCTTAGCAATACTTAGCAATTACTAGCAATTACTTAGTAAATGCTTAGCAATACTTGTGAAACACTTCCAAACATCTGAGTGAAAAGTGCCAAAAATTATTGCCTATTATACACCACTCTCTCCTTGGTAAGCATGCAAATATTCTAAAAAGAGTCTTGTTCTATTGCCTTAAATATGTTTCCAACCTGATGTGGAACCTTCTCCTTTTAGCTAACATAGTGGTGGTTGAGAGCGTGAGTTTCCATGCCCACCTCAGAAGAACCGTGATATGAAGCCCTCTCCATTTTGCTATCAGAATTGCACAGGATGTACTGTACTACTGCTATATTTACATGCTGTCAGGTATCCAGGTTATAACCATATCGATCTAGAGGAAAAAACAATTAGGGCTCATGGTAGAGGTGATATCTTTTATTAGACCAACAAGATTTTTGCAAAAAAATATCTTTACTTGCAAGCTTTTGGGCACAAACACCCTTCATCAGGCATTGGAGAAAAATTTTAATCTTTTCTTTTCTTTTTTTTCTCTTCTCTTCTCCTGTGCCTGATGAAGGGGGTTTGTGTCCAAAAGCTTGCAATTAAAGATTTTTTTTTTGCAAAAAGTGTGTTGGTCTAATAAAATATATTGCCTATACCACGAGCCCTGATTGCTTATATTTACATGTTGGAATTTGTTTGCAGGCAGGCAATGAGGCAGAATACCATTTCTGTCTCTCCCAAACTCTGCTACCTGACAATTTGGTTACCATGGTCACTGCAGAAGGCAGACTCATCTGCCCCATCTCTTCATGTAACCCTGAGTTGTAACCTGAGCTGGATACATTCCTGAGGGAGGCGGGAAACCTGCTCCCTCTGCCTACATGACTGGCATCACATACCTGAGTGGGGGGCTTAAACTCTCTACATTCTAAGCAATGCCAACCTTACTGGGAGGGAGCTAAAGACCCTGGAAGTCTACCCAGCAACCAGTGATGCATTTCAAACTGGTTGGCTGGCAGCCAACAATTGCTGGGCTTCACTGGATCAGGTAAATGAGGTCATAAGGTCTATATAAGTGAAGGACTGCCCAGGAGGAGGGGCAGTAGCCATGATGAAAACTCAGAGAGAAGCTGTACCATCTGAAACTTGCTCTCTCTCTTGAAACTAATGATCAATGAGCATGTGACATTCTTACTGGGCTCTGAAATTTGAGGGGGGAAAAGTGGGAACTTGTTGGGAGCCTGCCACCAGAGGGAATCTTCACCTGCCTCTGGATGATACTTGTGAGTAAGCTACCTGAGATCTAACTAGATATATAGCAAATTGTGTGATCAAAGGCTGCCCAGCCACCCTGTTTGCTCTATGGGATTTCTTTGATACTACTCAACCCTGTACCCTATTCCAAACCTAGTCCTTGTAACCAATAAAGTTCTCCTTTGTACCTAGCATGGGAGACTTATTGGGAGTGGGTCTAGATTATGCCTTGGGGTCCCCTTGGTTTGGCTGACTAAGGGAGACCGCTATTTATGCTTCAGACTGCGGGAAGCACCCCACGTTTTTGTAGTGGTTCAAGTACCCTCAAGGACTACTAGGCCTGTGTTTCCCAGGGGGCACAGGACCAGGATCAGTCCAGACCCTGGGTGGTGGCAGTGTTACCTGCAGGCTAGCGGGTGTGCTCCAGGAAGGGGGTCGTCCAGATGTCAGGTGCCCCCAGGGAGGCACTTGGAGCCTGGAAGGCAGTGAAGTGGGTGGCTCAAGTACCCCCTACTGTCCCACCATGAGCAACTCTCATTGAATTCAGGTTTCTTGCGTTGCTGGGCTTCATCACAGGGCAAGGCCATTTCTTGTTCCCATGTGTAGTTTGCCTACTGACATCTTCTCTCACTCCATCTCTCCCACCAAGTTCACTGGCGAAAAGAGTAGCCAACATTTATGGTGCATCTCTCCTGAAAGAAAAAACCTTTAAAAAGGGAATACTTATCTCAAACACCAACTCAGCTTTCCTAGCTGAGAGAACATGCCCATTGTGACACTGTCCTGGTAGGCTGGCAGTAGCCTTAGGGTATCTATTAATTGCTACTACCTAATACCACTGCCTGAGGCAAAAGTTTGCGGATAAATAGCTGCTGTTACAGCAAGGCCCTGTCCCACTAGAAAGGGCTGCACTGAGTGATTTGTTGCCAAATGAATCAGCTGCAACAGGGATAGATTGATTTTATACCTTTCAGCCATAGGGATTCTTTTCTTCTTTTCTTTTTTCCTCAGCTATTGGCAAAATGTTAATCCTTTCAGGGTTTTCTGTTCTATGTAGAGGACATCATTGACCAGCAGCATTAGGTATATAGAGATGAGGCTTTTCTTAAATAATTGCATGCAGAAGTCTGGGATTAAATTTATTGTGCAGCATATTTACATTTATGTTCACAAACCCCTGAGGCTGACATGTTTCTTTAGATGATCTGCTGTTGTCAGACATCAGAAATTTAGTACCTTCTTTTCCTTTCTAAATATTTAAAATACACATTTTTTATAGCTCCCTGTGATTGCCTTATTTTTTAAAGAGAGATTTTGTCCTCCAGGGAGTTTGCCATTAACAACTGAATCCAGAAAAGCACTTAAGCATGTAGAGAGAGCATTGGGAGAGGAGCCGGTGGCAAGTATGGATAGAGCAAGGGGGAGGAACAGCAAAGGGAATTTGAGATGGGGGGTCTAGAGATAAAAGGGCTATTGTGTAGCAGTACATGTACTCAGGAACCAGGGCCCCTTCCGGTAGGTAGGGTACAAACAGGGACTAGTACAGACAGTCCCTGATGACAAGAGCTTTAATTCTAAATAGGCAGACAAGGTTCCTTGGGTGAATTTGATATCATTTATTAGACCAACCCAAATGGTTGGAGAATGGTTATTAAGCAAGCTTTCGGGTTCAAAAACCCTTTGTCAGGCTAAGGAAGCTTCAGCAGTTGGTGTGTGCTCTTCCTGGATGGAATGAAAGCCTATTAATTCTAAATAGGCTTTGTTATGTTCCTTCTTTTTCCTGTCCCATAGTCTAACAAACAGAGGGGCCAATCATGTATTGCACTTTAATTCTGTATTGATCTGTGTTCCATGTAGGGCTTTGCACCATTCGGTTATGTCATCTAGCAACTTCCAGTATGGTCAGCCTCGTGGTCTGGAGTCCTCTGTGCACTGAAGAGCATGGCCATTTTGTTCATAGTGTTCTACTAGGAACTCCTGTTCAGCTGATCATCCACCGATTTCTCTACCACTTTTTCCAAATCACTGTTTTTCAGGGTAGAATCTTCCATCATGTATACATGGCCTCCATACTTTGTTCCTAGGTGTATGACATTACATTTGGCAGCATAAAACTACATTGTTTGCTGATGCCTGACTTACAAAACAATCCAAGTCATTTTTCACCCTTGCTCTTTTCATTTTTAATCTCCCACCCCAAACTTTGTGCCATCTACTAGTTTTATAAGTCATGACTTTGTTTTGCTCTAGGCAACTCATAGGAATATTACGTAGTAAAGGGCCAAGAATTAAACTTCTGCAGGATCCCACTAGAGAAACCTACCCATTCCTGATTTAGAGCTAGATTTTGAGACCTGTCAGTTGGCCAGATTTTAATCCATTTAATATGCCAGGTTATTCTGTGTTGTTCTAGTTTCTTAATAAAAACATAGCATACTCCTAATGTCTTGCATAGGCCTAGCAAGCCAATGGGAAAAGGTAGCTGTAGACAGATGGTTTTAACACAAAATATTATGAATCCTATCTTGTTTATTCATGAATAAAAACTTTTGTCTTCACTAAAGGCAATGGCAAAACTTCCCTTGATTTTGATGGGGCCAGGATGTCTCGCAGGGTGTCCACATACTAGGATTTTTTACCTACTTTGTTTTGACAGTTTTGTCAAATAAATAGATACAGAATCAGAGAAACATGTAGAAGATGATGGAATAGACAACAACAATGGCTCTGATAGGATTGGAAATGTCAAAGGGCAACAGTTTATGCACCAGAAGACATCAATGGCTGCATTGTGATTCTGGCAATACACATGGGACTAACCCAGGGGTGGGCAAAATACAGCCCATGGGCCAAATCTGGCCCATGGATGGCCCTGCAGTGCACTGCCTGTCGCCAAATCTGGCACCTACTGGCCCCAGTCCCCCCACAGTGTACACAGCTTTTCCAGCAGGGCTGCTTCCAGTGCAGCTACAGCTGCCCAGGCACTTCTTGGCTTCTCTCACCTCTGGCGATTCTTCCTTCTCCTCCTGTCCCTGCTGTGCCACTCCAGGCAGCAGGTAGTGCAGGGAAGGGTGGTGGCCATGGGGATGCATGTCAGGCACCACATGCTGAGCCAGACTGGGGGAAGCCGCAGCCAGGAAGCTCCTGCCCTAGCACATGGGGTCCCAGCTCCGGCTCCCAACTGCCTTCCACCCACTTTGCCCATCCTGCGGATGGTTGAGTGGGTGGAAGGTGGCCAGAAGCTGGAGATGTCTGATTTTAGTATATGATTTGTTTTTATCTATGGTTTGTTAAAATTATATCTTCTGAGAGATTTTGTGTGTGGCCCTCAAGAGCTCACCAAAACTCGTTAAGTGGCCCACCAGCCAAAATAATTGCCCACCCCTGAATTAACCGCTCCTTGGAGGGAAATTTGCTGTATTTGGCAATACAACAAACAAGAGTACAGCCATCCTGATATAAGCACCTCTGTGTCTGTGGAAAATGTCATGAAACTCTTCTGTTCACTTTGTGCGGCAGAAATTTGAGTTCCACGACTGCCTGTTTACACTGTTTCTATACGACAAGGTCAGGGGCTCCAGATTCCATGCTGAACCTGGAATCTAGCACCAGCTTTCTTCCTCAATGCACCTCTCCCCACCATGAGCAGCCTTTGATTCCCTAAGTCATGAGTGTCAGCATACAGCCCAAGGGCCAGATAGAGCCTTTGGAAGTAGATCTTCTAGCCTGTAGAGTTTCTCTCTGTCCAGACAACTTGCATTTGGATCTGGCTTGTAGTGCTCCTTACTGCAGCTCCCAGCTTCGCCATTCAGCATGAAAATTGGTGGTGGGGTGGCAAGTGATCGTAGCTTTAATTTCTACATGCTTACTGTGCTGACATAATACTTCTGGCCAGGGTTTGAATTACTGGGGAGCTCGGCAGGACTGAGCCCCCCTATAAGAGGTGAGAGCCTCCCCCCCATAAGATTTGAAAATCATAACTGGAGGGGGGGTCTCCAATTTTATTAGGGCATCATGATGGGCAGCCCAATTTTTTTTGCAGACCCCCCCCACCCCCAAGAGTCATAGTGTAATTCGAACCCTGATTCTTGGCAGCCTGCCAAAAGAAGCTCCGTGGGCTGCATCTGGAGGTGGGTCACCAGTCCATGAGAAGCCCCAGTGGCCGGATCCAGACACCGCCAATTCATTTGAGTTTATCACCCTCTTCTAAATCGGGGTGTCAGACATGTGGCCTGTGGGCTGGATTTGGCCCATAGAGCCTCTTTATCCAGCCCAGTGAACTACCAGCAGCCAACAGAAGTTAGGGGATGTAGCCTGGGGAGAGTGGCTTGCTGAAAAATCCAGGACCTTTGGGACCTGGTGGATGTGGTGATTAGCAGCAGGAAGGCAAGTGGGGGCTGACACTGCTCCAGTTGCCCTCCAGCTGCTTCACCTGCTATCATTGCCATGGCCCTAACTCCTTGACCCCGGGTCCTTGTTGCATGCCCTATGCTGGAGCTGGAGCTGCTGCCACAATATGGGACACCCAGCAGCAGAATGTCTGGCCCCATCACAGGGTATATGGCAGGGGCTGGAGCTGGAGCTGCTGCTGCCACTGACGTGCCCCAAGTTGGATCTGGATCTGCTGCCACTTCCTCCTCATGCCTTATGTGAGGAGCTCCCTGGTTTGGATCCACCTTAAGGCACAAGTTGAGTTTGACACCCCTCCCTTAAATGATACTAGGATTCTTCAGGCTCAGTGTTTCTGTGGTCAGAGTATCTCAGGTGGTCAACAGCTGACTTCATAAAATGCACAGTAACATGTACCTGCCTGCTTGAGTAGTAGGAACATTAGTCTGTGGCTGCCTGAAAAAGAATCTCTCTTTTTGTGATTTACATTTAAGCAGTTTATATTCAGAGGTGGCTAAATGAAAGAAATCTCTTCATAATATACTTAGATTTCCTATTTGGAATGTAATGCCAAAGAAATAGGTTCACAGATCACTTGGTCACATACTGTTTAGGCTCAACAGAGAAAAAGCCCTGTTTGGGGTATTTGCATGCAGTCATACATCCCCTAATGAATTACACAGTTAGATACTACTATAACATTCAAACTGTGTGCTCCTGTTAATATAAAGGTAGCTCATACCTCCCACTCATATTGTGTATGCTCTTCTCTCTGTGTTATAAAAATATATGGATCTCTCAGGTAAATATACTCTATGGTGCTGTGTTTAAAGGTATCAGTTGTATGCTTGTATATAGGTGCTGGGAGCAAGGAGAGAATCATGTACCCTTCTAAGCAAAACTCCTGCTTGCAGCCTGCTGGAAAATGACAGTGTTCCTCAGGTTAAATCTCACTGGATCTTCAGCTCCATCTGTTGCTATTTCTTTCCTCCCCTGTCATTCTCACGCACTGAAATACCAATTATTTGATAGCTTTTCCTAGGGCAAGGGACCAGGGTGGGGGGCTTGCTCCGGATTATTTATAGACAAGTAAATAAAGGGGCCCTGTTTCTAGTTTAAGCACTTCATTTTTCTTGTTACTTTTCAGCGTGTGTTTTAATTTAGCATGTGGTAGCTGTATGGCTTGCAAATGGCTCAGTGGACCTGTGTACTATAGCAATTTCATGTCAAGCATCTGTCTTTTCAGTTGAGTGTGTCATGTTCAAGAAGTGATTGGGTAATATTTTTAAAGTGTCTTTAAAAGGAGATAAAATTGGATAGTTTGACCTTGCTATTTTTCATTCTATTAGACAACTAGAGGCATCCCCTCAATTCTGTTTTATGACAGAATAATTTGCCTGTTATAGGCAGTGAGTCAGTGATGGTGGAAGAGAATTCCTGGGCTGTAAGGGAAGCTTTAATGAAACCCAGAATTCTTTTTTTTCCAGAAAAAAATGGCACAGCTGCTCCTGTAAGTCTCAGTGCACAACAAAATAAAGAAATAAAAATGCAGTGGTTAATTACTCAATTGCAAGCCCTTAAGTGATGGATGAGAGAAAGCAAGCCAGATAATCTGCGTAGTTTTACAGCAGTAAAACATTTTTTTCCAAGCATTAAACTTCTTGAATCTTAAGCATCTAAATGAAAAGCTGGCTCCTGAATTTTTGTACATCCTGTCAGAGATATGCTAATGAAGAAGCTGCCTGTCAGCATATAGCACCTAAATACTTTTAAAATCCCTTTTTTCCCTTCCTGATCCATTGCTGCTCTTAATTCCGTTGTAGTTCAACATGTAATCTTTTTTTTTCTATCCAAAGGCTGCATTTATGCCATTCTCTCTATCTATGGGTGAAATGTAGAAATGTTTTTTAAAAAATGGCTGGGGCTAGCCACGAAATGCACTGATTCAACTTTTTCTGACCAGCATCTACCAGCAGGACTCCTGGAAAGGAAGATTTGATAGAAGGAGTTACTTTACTGGTGCAGGGAGGTGATGTCAGTGAACAATGTGAAACCATTAAAATTAGGGTTCTATGACACATTTTAAGAGAAATAGAAAACTTTCAAACTGCATTACAGGCAACCCCCGCTTAGCGCTCTTAATTGGTTCCTGAAAAACCGAGTGTTAAGCGAAACGAGCATTAAGCAAAACCGAAAGAATTTGACCACCCAAGATGGCGACTGCATGTGTTTTTAATGATGCAAGATGGCGACTGCGAGCGTTATCACGAAACTCACTGAGCGCTAAGTGAAATCAGGTATCAATTTCAAATGAGCGTTATAGCAAAATAGCGCTAAGCAAAACAGCATTAAGTGGGGGTTGCCTGTACATTTGAAGTCTCCTCTTCTAGCCACCACCTCTTACCTGCAGAAGGTTTTGAGCTGGTGATTAGTACTTCCTATCAGGAGGAATCTGGTGTGTTTTATTGTAGGTTTTTGCACTGTCCCTTTATGGCCAAAGCCCTCATTTTCGGTACTGCAAGGTTCAGCTTGCTTTGTGGCAGTTTTGAAGCACTCACTGCCATGAGGAGCCAGGGGGCATTTTGTTGGTTCCTCTCACTCACCTGGACTGGGCTGGGCCAAGGTCAGAGCCAGAGCTAGTGTAAGTGTTGCATACAGATGCAGAGGGCAATTGTTTAAGATCCACCCTGGATATGATTCCAGAGAGTTATAATAATAAATAACTGTTAGTTCAACACAGGAGTGTCCACACTGTTGTTGTTGAACTTACAACATATCAGTCACTGTTAAGGAACATTTGTCACTTCATTAAGCTTGAGCTGCTCCATAGCTATTCTGGTTTTTGCTTAAGGTACAAATCATGCCATCATATTTATCGTAACTGGAGGACACCAGTCCTCTTGAGCATGAGGTTCCCTTGGTTCAACATTAATGCTGTAACAAACTGTTAAACCAGTGCTGCAGAGTTGTTGGTTGTAGCCATGTTGGTCTAAGGATATAGGTAGGCAAGGTTCTTTGGGTGGATATGATATCTTCACATTTACCCAAAGAACCTTGCCTGTTAAACCTATGTCATGCGTGGCCTGGAGTTTGCAGCATTGAAGTGTAGACCAGGAAAATAGCCCATAGAGATAGCAAGCAACAAAAAATAAATTCCTTACCCCAAAGATATTGCTGTTCAGCCCATGTTCATACTCTTCCATCCAGCCCTGTACAGAAGGCAATAAGATGAGGAACTAGGTGCCAGGTGCCAATCTGAAGCAGTTTCTTAGCTAGCAGCAACTTCTGCCCCCCTGACAGATTCCAAAGGCAATAATTTTTGTATGGGGTATATAGATGCCATAAGGTATGTCATGTCATTAGGCTGCTAATAGCTTTCACTGGTGCCTATTTGTGATTGAAGGGAATTAATGCAATATTCCACTTGGGTACAATTGATTCTGAGGACATCCATCCAGTGAACCTCACGTGCCTTTCTTTCCTAGCAGAACAAAGGAGTATCTCTTTGTGAATACTCCTCTTCATACTTTTCAAATATCCCATTTGAATCATGAATCTATGCTACTGTTATGAGGGCATCCTCTGAGAAGCAAAAGAGCTAGGACAGCAATCACTGTGCTAGTCATTTTTAAATACTAGGTATTATTGTTATTTATTTATCTATTGAAGAGACCTTTACTTAGAGCTAATTATAGGGATAGCTAGCTTCCTATAATTTCAGTTCTAAAACCAGTTTTGCCAGTTCTGAAGCAATTTGAGGCTATTGCACTTTCAGCTGATTAATTATCCCCCAGACAGGCACTGCATCTGCAGACTCAGAAACTAATAAGAGCTATTTCTAGACAGGAAAAGATGGTTCCTTCAAAAGAAAGGCTCACCTTGGCCTGGTTTCAACATTTTTGGTATCTCCTTGAGGGCAGAAAGCAATTATGCTATGTAGTAATATAACTAGAAGACTTAAAGGCAAATTTGCTATGGTAGGTACTTTTAGGCAGAGAGTGGACAAAAGTATGGGTAGAGTATTCTACCACGTGGTGCACAACTGCTCTTGTCTGCTTTACAGAGGGGTGGCCTATGAAGGTACAAGTTAAAGAAAAACTTGATCCCAAGAGATGGTTGCTAATGTCACTGCTGACCCTAGCATGCAAGGAGCTGTCTGTCAGATTCAGTCTGAATCTGCTGTTATGTCCCATTTCCATAACAGAGAATATAGTGGCAGCAATATGCTGCATACTTTTGCTAGTTGAATTACATACCAACTCGTTTCTAGGAGCTTCATTATATATTTCTATAATATTGGGAATGCTTTCCTGCATGATGCTTGACAGAAAACATGCCTAATTTCATGACTGGACCTGCTCTTCCTTGCAGTGAAGTTCCTTGGTAGGGGGTGTGAAGCCTTTAATTAACTTGACCAGTGCTTCTGGGTAAGCCTAAATTCAGTGGTCCTCAATGACAGTAGAGTTATTCCAGAATACAATGCATTGTAAAACAGCTTACAAAATAGGATTTTGGATCTTTTCTTCACCTAAAATTGTGTGTAATTAAATATTAACTATAGGCGAGATCTGACTAATATAATCAATCGCTAATGAGTCCAAATAAGTCATGCTGACTTAGACTAGCTAAGGACTGACCCTGGGTGTTTTCTTGATTTGATATGGAAAAACATTTTACTCTTGCTTCTAGGCACCACCTGAATAAATATTTCTGGGTAATGCTTATTCAAGAATCAGAAATGAAGAAGGGGAAGGGTGGCTTTGGCAAATGCAGTTAGGTAGGTTATTAGCTTTCACCTTAGTTCAGATGTTTGGGTTCAAACTGCACTTCAAGCTATGAATGAAAACGAGGGTCGTGGTTTCAGAGCTGATTATCAGTACATTAGTTTTACATCTCCTCATAAAACTGCAGCATAATTTGATGCAAAGAGCAGTGGTGGCCTCTTCTCCAGGGAGTCAGAGAATATTGCAACCATTGCAGTCTTGAACAATGCCTGCATATGCTCCATGCTGGGCTTTAGTTAATGTGATTTAGTGTGTGCGTCTCTTTCTCTCTCCAATTGCATTTAGACTCTTAAACCATTCCCTTGACTATGACAATGAGTAAGAAAAATAAATGTAGCCTTCCATCTTTCTCCACAGGGGTCTTTGTTCTATATTAGGGAAACTGACCATTGTTCATAAGCATTCAGTGTGACTGCTAGGGCCTATGGGGTGAGGATACTGCCTGCTTATGCTTGCCAAACACTTGGCATATTTGGGATGTGACTTCTATAAATATTGTTAAAATTAAAGAAATATTGCTTAGATTGCAAAAGTTAAGAAATCCTAGTTTATCTCCACAGTGAACCTAAATCCCACCTTGGGCTTCAGGCTCCTAGTTGTTTGGTCAGGTAACAATTGCTTTTCATAGGATCCATGTTGGCAAAGTGCCTTCAAACGGCCACCGTTGATGCAGTAGCATACTGAGATAAGTAAGATGGTGACTGTTTTCTAGGGGAGTGTGCCTTTAATAAACTGCCTGTGGCAAGATGTGAGTGAGTGGTTGCCAAGGTAATGCTCCCAGAGAGACCTCTTTAAAAAAACAAACAAGCAAAAAAGCTTGTAGAGTTGCAGTCCAGAATTTGGTGCTGTGGATCTAAGGGGGTGCTCTGTCTTGGAGGGTTCCTACTGCTGCTCTCTACTAGGATGCTAAAGTTAACATAGGCTCCAAGCCCATTGAGCTCTTGCATTTGTGTCTCCAACAATAGAGTCCATGTTTGGGACATAGGTTTGGCTCTGACTTGTATAAAAAACATGTACCTGTTCAGTACATAACAGTAGCAGTTCACTACACATGGTCTCAAATGCACCAAAAGGAGCTCAGTGAAATTGTTAGGCGCATACTGGCCCAACTGTGAGCAGAGCTTGTCCCTGAACCATTGCTTAACTTGGAAGAGCTGAGGCAATTGCAGCCCAAAGTGATGTGGCTTCAGGGCCACTTTTAAAGGCAGACTGAAACAGTCTCATACTGGCTCTGTCTTTTGAAGGCAAGCTCAGTATATAATGCAATAGCACATTGGAAGCCAGTAGAAATCTTTGGGTGTGTTACATTTTGGCAGCATTACCATGGGATCGCTCAGGGAATGATTCTTTAGGAAGTACTGCAGTCTGGTGGATTTACCTAACAATTGGTTGTCACTTCTTTTCTTCCATGTCCTCCCCTCCCTGTTTTCTGTATCATTAATATTTGAGGGAACTTTTTCTAAAAGCATCTCCTGTGATGGCATGGGCTTGGTCACAACAGGAGAAATAGAATAGCTTGATGGATGCATCAAGTAGATGAGCAACACCCCTTTGGTATGCTGTTCTTTTTCTTCCTTTTTCCGGAGCAACCTGACCTCCCTGCATTGCTCTCACTACTGCAGTCAGGCTGCACAGTGAAGCTGAAACAAAGATGGTCATTGCAATGTCAGGCTGTGGCCAGGCAAAATATTTGTTAGGTGCGTTTGTACAATGAACACCTGCAGGTTATCTTGTGCATGTTTGATTGTAGATAGCTGGATACATCATCCTGATAAATATTATAAAATTAATTAAGTTTCCATAAACATTTTTAAGCAGTACTTGTTAACACTCTCTCACTTGGAAATGTTTGCTGTTTTGTACTTCAAATAACAAACCAGCATGCCTCAAAGTTTTAAAGGATGGAAACATTTCAAACTCCAAGTCACTTGAACTGCTTTCTTGAATGAAGTTTTTTGCCTCTGATCATTGTCCTTTTTAGACTTAGAGGTTCACAGGCCTTCACATTTATAATCTGGTCTTGTATTCTGAGCATTTCTTACAGTTTTTGAAGCAAGTGGAAAAGTTTAGATGAGCAAAATGTCCTCATAGCAGAAGGCATAAACTGACTAAGAATGTGTTACCTAGATTACCATATAGTAGCAACAATTTATCATTAGCAGGGATCCTGGTTTTCTCCATTTAAAAATCACAAATTCTATGATAAAAATTCCAAATTCTCTGATTAAAAAAGCCAAAGCCTGTGTTTTTCTGCTATTAAAATGAAAAGCCACTATATGGGCATGTCTACATGTCACCCTACAGCAACGTAGGAACATGCTACATCGTCACACAGCGCACTACAGCAACGTAGCAATCACGTGGTCTACATGTGATTGCCAGCTACACTGCCATAGCAACGTGCTCCCCAGGTATAGCATGCCCATATGGTGACAGTGGCGAAATCTAACTTTGTGCCGCGCGCATGGTGCAGTAACCACCCATAGCAATGTCACCATACTGTGATGCGTAGACACACCCTATATATAGGTATCAGTTCAACAGAATGTTCTATTGATATGTTTACAATTGTAAAGCAAATTGTAAGCCTACCAGTGCATCAATCACTATTATAAAATATAAGGTATTCTAAATACCTATAAATTTTGGCATTTGATTTTGGGTTTTTTTTATCATGGAAAAGCAGAGCTCCTTTGCTCATCAGAACATGAGTCCAGCTTCGGCTGTCCCCCTGCTGCTTTGTGGTGCTGAGCAGCCCTGATATGCTGGTGCTGGCCTGCCCATGCTTTTGCCCCTCATGCTTAACCCACAGCTCCACACCCCACCAGACCTGCTGGTGCCCCTCTCTCTTGACCAGCGTTCCCTCTAAGCTGTGTGGTGCGTGCGCCCAGAAAACACAGATCTCTGCGTGTGTCCTGCATGTTTATATTACAAAACATTTGAGTGTAAGCTAATAATTAAAGAAGATTCCTTTTGAGTAAGAACAGGGGTACAAGCAATGATTGATTTCAATAAAAGAGGCCCTGGGACATTCAGCAAGCTGAATGATCTGAGGCAGCTCACAATTCTTAAAGGCTTTTCCTAAGCAGCTTACAAATCAATACATTAATTAAAACATAAATGCTGCTTGTCATATATTAGTAGCCATAGGGATACATTTTAAACTCCCAGGGATGCATTTCCATTGCAGTCATTTGTACAGTGCTTTCTATTTGCAAACTGCTGTACAAACATTAACTAATTAATGGGCCAGCTGAAGGTGCCCCCATTCCTCTTTAAACAAACAAGTTTTATATGGTACATACCACATAATTATTCAATTGTTGGTTAAGGCATTGGAGAAGCATCTCAGCCTTCTGATGAGGAAGTGAGTCTATCCAACCGTCATTTGTTACCTGAAATTGGAAGGGGTTTGCATTCTTGTAAACCTTTTTATTATCCTGTTGCCTCACATGAAAAGGAGGGCTCCCCTAAGGTAGTCATTATTTTACTGTCGTGTGCTGCAGGGAGATTCCAGGATTCCTTTGTTTAAAACTGTGCCACTAAATAGAAGGGAAACTTGGCAAGATTTTTCTGACTGACAGTCACTGCTGCCTCTGGAGACTGCTGTATTCTTCTGTTCTATATTCATAACTCCGTGTTGTTTGAAGGGCATTTGTTTCTTTACATTTGAAATGCATCAAGTTGTACCAAATGGCAACTGCCTTCCCCCATGTCTTTCTCTCTTCCCCTTATTTCAGAGTATGCAAATATGTATGCTAGGCTGTGAAAGTGCCCAGCATATTTTCCAGCTTCCGATATGAAGTGCATGTTAATCTATAATTATAGTATCTTCTTTGGCAAGGGCGATAGCAAAGGAAAAGATTCCCCTAGTGAATAAAAGCTTAATGGAAGCACATGTATGCCTGGTACAGAGGGCTCATCATTGCAGAGGACCAGATGCTGATATCCTTCAGTCTACAAATAGTCCTGGAAGCTACTGGAGCCCTTTCTGGAATAAGGTGCGACTGGAAAAGGGCCAATGTGGTTCCCATTTTCAAGAAGGGGAGGAAGGAGGACCCAGGCAACTATAGGCCAGTCAGTCTCACCTCCATCCTTAGCAAAGTCTTTGAAAAAATTATCAAGGCTCACATTTGCAAGAGCATGGCAGGAAAAATTATGCTGAGGGGAAACCAGCAGGGGTTCGTAGCAGGTAGACCGTGCCTGACTAATCTAGTCTCTTTTTATGACCAGGTTACAAAACACCTGGACGCAGGAGTAGGGGTTGACGTCGTTTACTTAGACTTCAGGAAGGCCTTCGATACGGTATCCCACACCATACTGGTGAACAAGTTAAGAGGCTGTGACTTGGATGACTACACAGTCCGGTGGGTGGCGAATTGGCTAGAGGGTCATACCCAGAGAGTCGTAGTGGATGGGTTGGTATCGACCTGGAAGGGTGTGGGCAGTGGGGTCCTGCAGGGCTCGGTCCTTGGACCGATACTCTTGAATGTCTTCATCAGCGACTTGGACGAGAGAGTGAAGTGTACTCTGTCCAGGTTTGCAGATGACACAAAACTGTGGGGAGAAGTGGACACACCAGAGGGCAGGGAACAGCTACAGGCAGACCTGGACAGGTTGGACATATGGGCGGAAAACAACAGAATGCAATTCAACAAGGAGAAATGCAAAGTGCTGCACCTAGGGAGGAAAAATGTCCAGCATACCTACTGCCTAGGGAATGACCTGCTGGGTGGCATGGAAGTGGAAAGGGATCTTGGAGTCCTAGTGGACTCCAAGATGAACATGAGTCGGCAGTGTCTATCGGGCACTGGTCAGACCGCAGTTGGAATACTGCATGCAATTTTGGGCACCGCACTTCAAGAGGGATGCGGATAACCTGGAGAGGGTTCAGAGAAGGGCCACACGTATGGTTAAGGGCTTGCAGGCCAAGCCCTATGAGGAGAGACTAGGGCACCTGGATCTCTTCAGCCTCCGCAAGAGAAGGTTGAGAGGCGACCTTGTGGTTGCCTATAAGTTCATCACGGGGGCGCAGAAGGGAATTGGTGAGGCTTTACTCACCAAGGCGCCCCTGGGGGTTACAAGAAATAATGGCCATAAGCTAGCAGAGAGCAGATTTAGACTGGACATTAGGAAGAACTTCTTCACAGTTAGAGTGGCCAAAGTCTGGAATGGGCTCCCAAGGGAGGTGGTGCTCTCCCTTACCCTGGGGGTCTTCAAGAGGAGGTTAGATAGGCATCTAGCTGGGGTCATCTAAACCCAGCACTCTTTGCTGCCTATGCAAAGAGGCATTGGGGGTCGGACTCGATGATCTATTGAGGTCCCTTCCGACCCTAACATCTATGAATCTATGAAGAAAGGTAATAGAGTCTCACCCAGGCTAGATGTGTTTGTGTGTGCTGGGTGTTGGTTGTAGCTGTGTCAGTCTAAGGACATAGGCAGGCAAGGTTCTTTGAGTAAATGTGGTATCTTTTATTAGATCAACTAAATAGTTGGAGAAATTGTTCTTTGAAAAAGTTTTCAGGCACAAAGAAGTGTGTTTGTGCCCAAAACCTTGCAAAGAACATTTTTTTCAACTATTTAGTTGGTCTAATAAAAGATATCAAATTTCCCAAAGAACCTTGTGTACCTATATGCACGGGGGAATTTATAGAGAAGTGATTCTCAAACTTCTTAGAGTCAAGGCACCTGTTGTTAGATTCAAAGAACCTCTCAGAAAATGCCAGCTCTTTGCTTTTACGTATTTTTGACTACAGAAAAATAATAGAGTGATTTTTCTTTTACAAAGAGCTCTAAGATCACAACAGATTAGAATATTTTTAACACTATGACTTTAACACTTTTGTGTAGAGGACTGAGAGAGGGAATTTGTTATTTCTTAAACAGGTAAATCTGGTGTTTCTCCACTGCATACACAAGTACTGGTCAGGGCAATAGATTCTACTGTCTCATATTGTCTTTGGTTAAGTGACAGAGCCTCCCCTGCTGTTTTTCCCACTGCTTGCCACCTGCTGCTGCTGCTTTCCCTGATGCCGTGGTGCCAGGGACAATTTTAAGATTAGCCTTTAGTAATTAGATTATATACTTGGAAAAATATAACAAATTTATAATTGTCTATGTATAGTATTTAATTTTTTGTGGTGTCATATTAAGTTTAAAGTTGTCTTGGTTTTGGGTAAATACGGTAATTCATGCTACATTTCTCACTGAATAGATTATGTAATGACAATGGTTTAGGTCACTTCTGGCTTGGTTTTTTAAAAAAGAACAAAAAAACAAAACAAAACAAGGAGCTTACTGCTGAAAAGACTATAACCTTATTATCTATCACCTGAGCAGTGTTGACAACTTTTGTGACTTGATTTTAAGTCAATATTAGTGTCTGTCTTAAAGCTCTAGCTCCTAGACTCATGCATTTATGAGAGGAGTTTAAGTTTGCATCACCTTTTTTTTCTTCTTAATGAAAGTTTTTGGCCCTCCTGGTAGCATAGAAAAGCTTGAAAACATGAACCATGTAGGCCTGAAAAAGAGGACAAATAGAAAGAACCCCAGATGTATTAGGTTTAAAAAAATGTTATGAGTTTTAAATGAATCCCATGATTTTTGGTGACCTGACTCAAAGCATTTGAAATCCTGGGTTTCACAGTACTATCTCAGGTATATTTTCTTTGCATTAGATTTCAGTGAATGATCCATCAAGGTGGGAGTTATCCTAAGTAGGCACATTTATACTGTTCCATAAAACAACATAGATTACTCTAATGCCTGTATAAATGAATCTAGAAAGTCTTGGTACTTACTTCTCTCTGTACATCTTTGTGAGTTTTTTCTTTTGCTCTAGTTACTAGCAGGGTGTTGGTTTCCTCCTTTTTTGCTTCAAGGAAGTTGGGTTGCTCTTGGAACTTCAGGATTAAAAAAATAAAAGGAAAAGAAGATACAAAAAAGTACTTTAATGAGGGGAAGTCCTGGACAGCTAAAGTCCTGATTAGATAGTTTTCAGGAAAGCTTTTCTGACCTTTGGCCATGTTAAAATAGTAGTTAGGGGGGCTAGGGTGGGCATGGGAGCACTGACTGGTGTTGTAGGGTTGACAGCACTCCCTGCAAGGCCCACAGACCGTTCTGCAGGAGCAGCAGTCAGAGTTTTTTTTCAAGTCCCTGTATCAGGTAACAATCTCCCTGCAACTCCACCCCTCTCCTCCCATTACCTCATTTCTCCTCCCATTTACCCTCCCCTGCTTGCTGCTGCCACTGTCCGCGCTATCCTTAGCTGATAGTGTGGGTTGGGGCAATGGTGAGGGAGGAAGGCTCCAGAGTTGCTCCTGTTCTGCTCCAGTTGGGGTGCACATGGAGCCAGGGAGCTTGGCCAGAGAGTGGCAGCCGGGAGGCTCCCTTCCCCCAGCCCTGCTCTCAGGCTGGCAGGGAACACTTGGGCAGGGAGGAGGGATCCACTCACTGCTGTTGTCCCTGGCTGATCCTGGCTCCCTGAAAAGCCCAGATAGAGTGGGCAGGAGCAGCTCTGGAGCTCCCCGCAGAGACTGCAGCAGCAGTGGGGTGGGGAGGGAAGGGAAGGAGAGGGGAGGTGCCAGAGAATGGCGGGGGGGTGAGGGGGGAAGCAGTTGGGGGTGGGGGAGGGGCAATTCTCATCTAATTCGGATTCTTAAAAAAAGTCTCTGGCTGTTGCCACCAGCTGAAAGAGGCATGTGCCTGTGTCACAGCACCCCTTCTGGATCTGCCCCTGGAAGTAGTTTTACAAGGCAGATTTTGATAGTAGAACACTATAGGTACTGTGATAGGGAGCCAAAGGCTCCTGTTATTTTAAGGGGAGTGTGCAGCACACCAATTTAGTTGTGTGGGGCAGGCAGCTGAGCAAAGGCCAGTTGCTAGAAAGCAAGCTGGCCAAAGACAACAGAGATAGGGGCTTTGCAGGGAATGACTATCGTGGAGCTAGCTGCACTGCACTAAGCAGCCAAGGGGGTGACGGCTGTAAGCTGCTGGGTTAAGCTGCAGCAGAGGAGGGCAAAATCGCCATTAAGCAAAAGGGGAAGTCCCTGCATGTGTCTGGGAAGCCACATGACTGAAAGGGGAGGTGCTTAAGGGCATATAAACCCAGTGTCTGAGGCAGAGGAGGCAGTCTGGCCCTGCATGCTGCAGGGAGAGGAGATCCTGAGGAGAGGGGCTGTAGGAAATAGGCCCACAGGCTCCCCAGCTACCTGAGAGACCTAATGGGGAAGTATGGCATGTGGTGTGGTATTGACCCAGAGTGGGAGTGGACATTAGTTGGGAAGTGGCTTGGTTATATTTGTGTTGTGTTTAAGTGAAACTGGAGGACCAGGTTGTGGCTGTAAAGGAGGATGGAGACTACAAGAGGGCATGGGAGGATGGCTGGTGGGGCACTCCATGGTAGTAGCCTAGCTTGGGGTCAGGGACCCAGAGGGTTGAGGGACAGAGATAGACCAAAGCCAAGAGAGCTGAGGCCTGTGTAGTAGAGCTGGAGCACAGGAAGGGATGCAGCCAAGTCAGGGCCAGTGCTTGGAGACAGGCGGAGGCTATAAAAGCTAAAGCCTGGGCTGAGGGGCTGAAGCCTGAGAGGCTGAAGCAAGAACAGGACAAAGTGCCCAGGGACGAGCTATGGCTGAGAAGCCCAGGGTCTAGTGGGCTGATAGGGCCAGAGGGCCTAGAGAAATGAATCCAGACAAGGCTGGAGGCCCAGGGAAATAGGTTGAGCCTTTCCAGGGATAATATTTTCTTATGAAGGCCAGATGATCTTTTCTTGACTGGAGCACATGAAAAAGAAAAAGAAGTATATTTACTAAGAAAATTAATAGCAAGTGGTATCATTTTTCAGCATGGGTTCTATTGTGGATGCCAGCACAACAGAGTGTAGAGACAGTTCTTGGTTCTCTGTTGAAATCAAGCTGACACAGAAGGCAGGAGGCAGGGATGTGGAAAGGGTCTGTGTGGACTCAGCTCTGTGACAGCTCGGGGGCAGGGCCACTGGGCACTTGTGCAGAGTAGCTGAACACAGGGCCGTCAGGACCGAGGGTCGGTCTAAGGCTATGGCCAGTAGCCCGGACCGTCAGGTGTGGTTTTTCCACGACGGAGTAGAGTTAGGCATGGAAGCGTATTGGTTTTATAAAGAAAGCTTTACTTACACTGCCGATGGTCACAGTGCAGGGAGGAAACTTGCTTGAGTTGCAGTTGCACACAAACAAACACAAGTGAGATCTCTTCCGAACCGAACTGAGGTGAGCCGTCGATATATGACTCCATGAGCGCTTCTTCACACGGGGGATACGTCAAATTACACTATGACGGGGAGTGGCTAAGAGCTGATCAGGCCTCTCTGTCCTCCTCCAAGACACACGCGGAGTTTGCTAGGCTCCACAGCCCGCTCAGAGTTCTCCACGAGGTGGTTGTGGAGTCCTCCAACTTGGGCGGAAACTGCTCTAACCTTTTATCCGCCGATTAAACCAATTGTTAGCCGCCACATAGGAATAATTTTGAATCAGCCAATAATGGGGTATGAATTTGCATGTGTGTGGCAGGAACTCTTTTGCACCGGGGTTTTCTCTCTGCAGCTGAGAAATCCACCGTGCAAAGAAAGCTCCATGTAGCGGGAAAATTCCAATGTGCCGAGGCACTAAAAATCATTGGGTTATGACATGCCCCCTTGCCGATGGCACAGTCGGAATTTTAAACCACATGCTCTCTCAGCTGGTTCGTAAGTTAAACAGTTGAACACAAATTCAGACAACACAATAAGTTCGTCCTCTAAGGACCGAATGAGATAATAGCCGGCACTAACACACAGACACATAATTATATTCATAACCAGAA